>NC_143052.1:226171136-226322651 GCF_052426305.1 Pelodiscus sinensis
CAATGTCCTTAGTTTAGTTAAAATTTAGACCGGATATCCAGCTTATTAGCACTCTTAGCGTACGTCTACACTACAACATTATTTTGAAATAACTAGTGCTATTCCAAAATAACTTAGTCCACATCTACACAGCAGCAGTTATTTTGAAATAGTGTGAAAATACTGTCAACATGAAGGACTTCTTACTCCAACTCCTATAGCCCTCATTGTACAAGGAATAAGGGAAGTTGGAGGAAGAGTGCTCTATTTTGAAATGAGTGCTGTGTAGACCCTTCCTATTTCAAAATAAGTTATTTTGAAATAAGATATGCAATTAACGTAGATTATTTTACGTAGCTTATTTTGAATTAAGCCCTGCAGTATGGACACAGCCTTACAAATGTGCCTTGGGGTGTTTAATGACTGATTAATGGAATTTAGTTTTACATCTTATCCCAAACTTTCCCTCTACACAGCCCTTAGGAAAAGTATTTGGTGCAGAGTATGGAACTGCCAATTGATGCCTTTTCTTTTGTAAACACAAACTATGATGTAGAACAGACGGTTCTCTATTCTAAAGCCCATTGAAATCAATGGAAAGATTCATATTAGTGTCAGTAGGCTTTGGATAAGTCCTCAAAAGAATAAAGTGCTCCCTTAAAAGAAGTAGTATATTCCTGCAAGTAAGATTAGGCCTTGATATAGTAGAAATAAGGATGACTGGATCTGAATCCCCTTCAACACTGCTTGGGAAAAGTTCAATTCTAGCTCCATGTCTCCTAAGCTTATAAAGGTTATAGAATCATAGAATCATAGAAGGGACCTCGAGAGGTCATCAAGTCCAGCCCCCAACCCTCAAGGCAGGACTAAGCTCCGTCTACACCATCCCTGACAGATGTCTATCTAACCTGTTCTTAAATATCTCCAGAGAGGGAGATTCCACCACCTCCCTTGGCAATTTATTCAAATATTTGACCACCCTGACAGTTAGGAATTTTTTCCTAATGTCCAATCTAAACCTCCCTTGCTGCACTTTAAGCCTATTACTCCTTGTCCTGTCCTCAGAAACCAAGAGGAACAAATTTTCTCCTTCCTCCTTGTGACACCCTTTTAGATATTTGAAAACCGCTATCATGTCCCCCCTTAATCTTCTTTTTTCCAAACTAAACAAGCCCAGTTCACGAAGCCTGGCTTCATAGGTCATGTTCTCTAGACCTTTAATCATATTACTTATGAATATTAGTAAGTAAATTCATCTATTTATGACTGAATATTGGTGACCTCATAATAGAATTTTCAGAAGTCTTCCTGATCCATTGTTAACTTTAAGCACTCAGCAGCTTACCTTCCAGGGGTCCGCTGTAGTCCATGCATTCCTGTTTTCAGATTGCCCCTACTATGAGAACTCTCCGTCATTCCTTCCATAATAATTTTCTCATGATTATTTCTATCTGTAAGCCCAATGACAGTGTTCTAAATAAGGTTGTCTGTTGATTTCCAAACCTGGCTTTGTTTCTCTTCAATGTCTCTAACATAGGAATTCATCTTCCCCATATAGGAGAAATGAAAGCATGTTCACCAGAAACAGTTTTCAATAATTAAGTTTTCACTTTGTCACCAGCATTCTTTTTACACAATTCACATCTACAAATCAAATGGGAAATATTAGGCTTTTCACTAGTTGCGCTTTTGTACATTCAGAGATACCACATATTTTTCACACTTTCTTAAGGGCAGCTACAGCTGAGTGAGAGAGCCTTAATTTTCTTTGGATCAGCATCTTGACTGGGTATATATGATCTCACTTCTTATAGGGCCAGAACTAGAATTACTAAATTTATACCACTACCCCCAACAATTAAGGGAAGAGGAAAGTTTGTCTTGGGAAAATGTCTAGTTTTCACCAACAAAATTTGTTTTAGCTTTTTTTTTGTGTGTGTGAATGGTGTTTACTTATTTTTGCAAGATTTTTTTCTGGTGTCATTTGGCTTTTCTAATTCTATTGGTTTCTCGTATAATAGTGATATACATTATTAGAGAATAAAAAGCTGACCTGGAAGTGGATAGGGTAAATGGACCACTTTATTGACAACACATGTTTACCTCAGACCCCCCAGTACAAAATTCCAGGTGGCAACAATTTGGTACCAGTTACACTCTTTTATCCATTTTAGTGTGTTAATTCATACCTCTATCACTACTTTCTCTAAATCCTTATTTAGTAATGTTAATTCTCATACAATGAATATTAGGAAGCATGTGATGAATATTATTATACCCACCCCTAATTATTGTTTACAGAATTTCTAATTAAATCAACACTTTTCTACACAACAAACTTTCCAAGTCAGCAGAGATTGCAAAGAATGTGACCCTGACTATTATTTTACAGAGCAAATGAGAGTAAGTAAGAGACAGAACAAAAAAAGAATAGCTGGTGTTTATCTGTCTTTCTAGGCTGCAAAAAAAGAGGGAAAGAAGATATTTATACATTAAAAAGGATAATACTTGCTTTGGCAGGACCCTTTTCAAACTGTAGAAACAAAGGGGATAAAAAACATGCTCAAAGGGCAATGCCTGTTCTGGCTGGACCCCTTTACCACTAATGTATAGCCATTCCCCTGTTAATTCTTACATATCCCAATACTCCCAAGTGCAGTCCAAGAATCAGTCCAAGCACAATCCTCAGGCAGTTTAGTTGCTAATTGGAATGCATTAGAACCTTGGATGGCCTGGGCTTCCAGGATTCGTGTTTGATGTTGTTCAGCCTGGAGCTGCTTTAACAGGTGTATCAAAGTGTCTCATTTTATCCAGGTAGGCTCAGGTACTACTTTAGTCCAATTTGTTGGCACCATCAGGTGTCCAGTTAGGTTAAGTTGTTGGATGGCTGGTATATGAATCCAATAGATGGAATTTCCTAGTTGCATGGAGAAATTACCCAAACTAAACCCTACCCTTTCCACAGATCTTCCACCCTTCAGAGCCTGATTACCGAGTATTACTGATCCCTTCCAACAAATTTTATTTCCCTGTTCCACCCAGTGCTGAAGGGAGACTGGCTTTGCACAATGTAGGGATGGTGGTTCTTGTGGCCATCTCTCCTAGGTCCTGCCCATATAAATCCCATGTGCAGATAGTATACCTCTAACCCTACTAAAAACCAAGCGTTGTTTTCCCCAACCTGTACTTGCCATACTGGTTCTTGAGACCATTTCCATCTGCACCCACCCCCAATCCCAGACTGTAGGAGGGTGGCTGAGGTCCAATCCCCTTTAGTGATGCCCTTGATGGTGAGGATACATCGGGTTAGTGTGCATTCCCCCAGGGTTATGTACCAAGTGGTCCTAAAGGCCCAGTACTGAATACAAATGGAGAAAAGATGGGAAAGGTCTATGACACCAAAATGCTGAGGAGATCAGGATTGTACTTATAACAGGAAAAAGAGATAATATTCTCCAGAAATAATAATAGGATGAAACAGTGCCAACTGTTATTTTGGGGGACCTACATTTACTTCTCTG
Source organism: Pelodiscus sinensis (assembly GCF_052426305.1). NCBI lineage: Eukaryota > Metazoa > Chordata > Testudines > Trionychidae > Pelodiscus > Pelodiscus sinensis. The sequence continues at coordinate 226,174,637 of NC_143052.1, forward strand.
CTTTGGCTCATTAAAGTGTACCCAACATCAGTGGGCCTGGAGGAGAGAATTTACTTTCAAACTAAGTATATTTAGAATGGTAATGGAGTGTACATTTAGGGTACATCTACACAGCAACATTATTTTGAAATAACTAGCGTGATTTTGAAATAACTTAGTCTGCATATACACAGCAGGCAGTTATTTTGAAATAATGTCGAAATACTGTCAAGCTGGAGGACTTCTCACTCCTACTCCTGTAACCCTCATTGTCTGAGGAGTAAGGGAAGTCAGAAGAAGAATGTTCTATTTCAAAATAAGTGCTATTTATTATTATTATTAATAATAATAATAATTAATAACTATTTCTAAATAAGCTATGCAATTGATGTAGCTCATTTTGTGTAGCTTATTTCGAATTAAGCTCTGTGTGTAGGTAAACCCTTGGTGCGTTGAAAGCATCTTGACACTACTTGGATTCCAATCGGGGCAAACACCATTCATATCATAATTATCTGTACACTGTGCAATATCTGTGAGGGCAAAGGGGAGTACTTCCATCCGGAATGGATTCAGGACACATCTGGTTAGCAAACTTTATACAGGCAGCTGGATCCCAGACACATTCATCCTGTTCCTGAGTGTTGTGTATTGGATTGTCGCTGTGATAGATCTTGTTGTTGTTATAGTAACTGAGTTAGGTTATTGGGGTTAGCCCAGCCGGATTTGGCTGGTTCTAGTTAGTTCTGTGTTAGGGAATAAAATGGAAAAACCTGCAACTGCTGCAGCTCTCTGTATTTAAGTGATTTCTTCCTAAACTTTGTAACTCCAAATGATACAACACCAAGTTCCAGCATGCAAGGCAAATTGGGAATGTCATATGTGTACATATACCAGCACATCAGGTGGGCTGAGGATATCTGCTTTCTGCTTGTGCTGAGGGACATTTTCACATTCTTTTGGAGCATCTGCTTGAACTGTATATAAAGGATATACCTACATGCTTATGTAGCTTCATATCATTGTACAGGCTTCATTTCCATTTGATTGGCTAAAGTTGAAGTTTCTTATCCATTCTGGCATGTCAAATTGTACATTTTAAAGACAGTTATAGGGACCCTGGATTAATAGTTTGGGATTACATCTCTGCTGTAATCGATTCATTGTTCAATGTTTTTGCCCTTCTCATTACTGACACCTGAATGCTAGCTAATTAATTAATAATTATTCATTTTTTAAAAAAACTACTGGGAAAGGTGTGATCATGATAACAGTTTCAGGCACTGTTATGTATTTTTTTATTATCAATCTCCTTGACCCCTTTTACAACAGTGTGGGAGCGCCACTTCACACAGTTGTTTTTGATTTTGCTTTTAATGGGTTAAGAAGCCCTTTACAATTCTTTTCTGAAATACTGTACTGCAAAGTACTTAATTGAATAACACAATTCACTGCTGAAAGGAGTTCCTAATTTCAGCCTTTCAAGTATTGTTTAAGGTGTGGCATTTCTCAGTTTTGGAGAAAAATTATATATTAGTGTGCCTGTTTAACTTTTCAGTGCCTGACCAAAATCAGGCCTCTTTAGAAAACCCAGTTATGGACTATACTTAGACTTTTTGTAATGTATTTATGAGTGATTACTGAGTGAGGGAAAGGAAATTAAGCCATTTTGTTAACATAACTTAAAATTGTCAACAATGCCCTGTGCAATTTACCGCGGTTAAGGAAAACTAACCACTGATGTGCTTAAAAGTGCTTGGATTTTTGGAGGATGGTTTCTGCACAGCACATTTGCTGGTATTATTAGAATTAGTAGTAATAGTATTTGTTGTTATTTAATAATATTTATTTACTATTTTCAAATTTCAATACATTCAGTAATGGCACTAAGAAACAAACGGAGTCTCCCATTATACATAAGAATAATAGAATGTAGAATTGAAAAGAATCTTGGTAAGTCATCTAGTTGACTCTCTTGCACTGAGGCAGGACTAAGTATTACTCAAGTCATCCCTAACATGTGTTTGTCTAATTTGTGCTTAAAAAATTCCAGTGACAGAGATGCTACAACCTCCCTAGCTAATTTGTTCCAATGATTAACCAACCTCACAGCTAGGAAATGTTTCCTAATGTCTAACCTAAATCTCCTTGACAGCAGTATAAACCAATTACTCCTTGTCCTGACCTCATTGGTTAAGGAGACCAGCTATCGTCTTATAATAACCTTTTATGTACTTTAAGATTGTTACAATCATCTCTTCAAACAAACTAAGGGTTTTTCTTTTCATTCTTTCATCCTAGGCAGGCCAGCTGACAGAAGCGAGGGGGAAAAGGAGGTAGATGTCCGATGGCCCTGCGATTCAAAGGGAGCCTGGGTGTACCAGCCACTGCTCTGCTACTGGGGCAGCACCTAGAACCTGGTTCCCTTTGAACTGGCATCAGAGAGCTGCTCCATAGTGCTATGAGGGCTAGGAGCGGGTGTGCACCACAACACGTGTGGCGCTCAGGGCTGTTTGTCTCTTGCCCCGCCCCTTCTACCTGAGGCCCCACCCCTTCTGAGGCATTGAGCAGACCTCCCCTCACAACTTGTCCCTGGGCTCATAGTGGCTGTGAGCCGCATTGGTCATGTTTTCCAAGTTTTTGATACTTTCTGTTGCTCTCCTTGGGTATGTCTACACTACCCCCCTAATTCGAACTAGGAGGGGTAATGTAGTCATACGGAGTTGCAAATGAAGCCCGGGATTTGAATTTCCCGGGCTTCATTTGCATAAAGCCGGCCGGCGCCATTTTTAAATGCCGCTAGTTCGGACCCCATGCCGCGTGGCTACACATGGCACGGACTAGCTAGTTCGGATTAGGAAGCCTAATTATTAGCCTGATTAGGCTTCCTAATCTGAACTAGCTAATCCATGCCACGTGTAGCCGCGCGGCATGGGGTCCGAACTAGCGGCATTTAAAAATGGCGCCGGCCGGCTTTATGCAAATGAAGCCCGGGAAATTCAAATCCCGGGCTTCAGTTGCAACTCCGTATGACTACATTACCCCCCCTAGTTCTAACTAGGGGGGTAGTGTAGACATACCCCTTTTTCTCCACTTTGTCCACGTCTTTCCCAAACTGGAGTGCCCAGAACTCAGTACAGCACTCCATATGATGACTTACCATATGGAGTTGAATAGAGTGGAAGAAATACTTTGTGTATCTTATTTATAACATGCTGTGACAGGGCAGGTTAGAGGGCTAGATTAGAGAGAGAGTGAGGCAGCTCTAAAAAGCAGAAACAGACACTCCACATCCTAATAACATTAACAAAACCAATGGATACTTAGGAACAATTAGGATTGTTCTCTATCAGATTCCTGTAGTATTGACACTATAACTGACTATTCTTTTCCCTTTTCCCCCATTCTTTTTCCTTCTGTACCCACCATCTGCTATTTATTTAGAAACTAAACCTTTAATAACACCATTCATCTGAAGAAGTGGGTTGTGCCCATGAAAGCTCATTATAACTTCCACATGTTTTGTTAGACTCTAAGATGCTGCTAGACTATTTTTTTAAATTTTCCTAATTAGGAGAGGGTTACTTCAGGGCAGCCAGGAGCAGCTGACTCAGGTGTTATGGGGAAAGGGGGACTGCTAAAAATCAGTTAGACCCAGCTGATCTCACTTGAGGCTGCCACAGAGCCTTTTTAAAAAGCCTTCCCTATTGCAGATAAGGAGAGAATCAGAGAAACTGATAAAGAGAAGTCAGCATTTCCAGAGACAGTGGGAAGGTAAGGGGATCTGACAGAGCGTGTTTGGGCTCTCTTCCCCATTATCTTAAGAAGTTACTATAATGTTTTGAGGCCTATGGAATTTAGCATAAGTAAGTGGCCTGACAGTGCCCCTCAGTTTTCAGAAATTGGGAATATTATGTTTAGAGGAAGAATAAAACCACTAGCTAAACACAGGAACATTGAACATATAATAGGCTCTGACATTTTAGTATAGAAATGTAGGTAGCTACTTAACCATGAATTCACCTTGGAAATTAATTGACATATTTGATAATAGGTTATGATCATTATTATACTAACCTATAAGTCAGGGTGGACAATAACCAGCCCATGTACTGGACACAATTTGTCAAGGTTAGTCCCAATGGGTCGGCAGATGCTTTATTTACCTGAATGTCGACAGGTATGGCCACTCGTAGATCCTAGTGGCCTTGGTTCACTGTTGCTGGCCAATGGAAGCAGCAAGAAGTCGTAGTCTGGTTCACAGTACTTCTCACAGTTCTCATTGGTCAAGAACAGTGAATCACAGCCAGTGGGAGTCCCGAGTGGCCATACCTGTGGGCATTCTGGTACACTAAGTGTCTGGCAGCTTGCTAGGGGCTAACACTAATGAACCTCATCCAGCCCATGGGCTACTTATTGCCAACCCCTGCTATAGACTAAAGATATCCCTACTTTATGAGGGTGAAGTAATCAGTAATCATCAATAGCCACTAAAGAACTGGTCAACAGTAGTAATCGCTAACTGAGAATTTCAACTATGTATAATTTAACTTAATTTTCCATTATGCTTTGCTTTCAGCATACCAATGTAGAATTGTATCTGATGTTTTGTTGTCCAGTCTCCCAGTTTTGTGCAGTCCTCCTCTAACTTTTCACAGTCAGTTTTGGACTTACCTATCTTGAATATTCTGTATCATCTGCAAACTTTGCCAATCCCCTTTTACCAATAATCCCTGTGACATTTGCTCTTGTGGCAATCCTTTAAATTTCCATCTAACAAGAATCCTCGTTTTTGTGTGGTTTCAATTTTTAAAGTTAAATTGAAGTTAAATTTTATATTTCAAAGTTAAATTTTAAACCTTTTAAATTTAAATTGAAAATTTCTAGACATGACTGCTTCTTGGAGCAAATAATCCAGAAAGAAGGTGGGAGGTAATTCTTGAGTTAGTTTTAAGAGGAACACACAATCCGGTTTACGGGATGAATATAGGTAGACTGACTGGTATTGTTGACAATAATGGTGACAGAAGACTACTGATACTGTTACATGTTTTTAACCTCCATCCACGCTTGACACTGACATGGATATGAGGATATGCTATAACTACTATGTGTACTTATTGACACCCCTCATACATGGTGAATTGTCCACTTTCTACTCACCTTGAAATGGGGTCTCTGGGATTTAAGTGTTAAAAAGAGGGGTTATGACACAAACATGTGCATGGACACATCTAAAAGCAAAAATGTAGACATAGTCTTAGTTCATAGCAAACTGGCTATACTTTGTGATAGCCTGCTGTTAACTAAGTGTCTGTATAGACCCTGCTTCTATGTGTTAAAATTTCTATAGTCCACTTTGATCCACCATACTTTGAAATGACTGTAGATCAAGGAACACCAGGGAAATATTAGTGCATGGCTGCAGGGTCCACATGGAAACCTAGGGTGTATCTACAAAGCCTGACACGCTGAGCCTCCCAACTGGGGTTCACAGACATGGGGCTGCATGAGTCATGCTAACACTCTTAAAATAGCTTGGGAGACAGAGCCTTGAAGTTGTGGCTTGGGATTTGAAACTCACCCCCTTTCCCATGCTTCAGAGCCCAAGATGCAATATCTACACAACTATTTTTTTAGCACCAAAATATAAGCTCCATAGACCCCATTCTGTAGACCTGGGCTGAGAGTCTTGCTGCTACAAGTTGTGCAGACATGCCCTAAGTAGATTTTTACCTCAGCTTGTTATGCACTGAGGCTATGTATAGACTGCAAGCCTCTTTCAAAAGAAGCTTTTTTGAAAAATACTTTCGAAAAAGTCTCTTTCAAAAAAGAGCGTCTAGACGACAACCAATACTTTTGAAAAAGCAAGCTGCGTTTTCGAGAGAGAGCACCCAGGTAGTCTGGATGCTCTCTTTCAAAAAAGCACAGTTTGCATTACATAGCGCCTTTTTTTGAAAGAGCACTTTTGAAAAAAGGCGTTATTCTTCGTAAAATGAGGTTTTCCGTGGTTGAAAAAACTGCCGCATTCTTTCAATTTACTTTTGAAAGACTGTGGCAGCAGTCTAGACACAGGTAAAGTTTTTTTTTAAAAAAGGCCATCGACGGAACCATGTAAAACAGTTTATTCGGCATAGTCAAAGAAGTGGGGATTTAAATAATCCCTGCTTCATTAAAATAAAAATAGCCACCGTGCTGTGTCGACGATCAGCTGATCTGGCACAGCGCAGCGGCCATTTTTATTTTAATGAAGCGGGATTATTTAAATCCCCACGTCTTTGACTATGCCGAATAAACTATTTTACATAGCTCCGTCGACGGAGCCATGTAGTCTAGATGTAGCCTAAGTGTTCATATAAGCAAGCCCTTAGATTAGTTATTGTAGTAAAACACATTTTTAATGTGTCCTATTTCTTTAAAACTGTGGCTCCCAAAAAGTGATCTGTGGAGAAATTACTGGTGATCTCCAGGGATCTGGCACATTTTCCTTACACTTAGCTTCTTCTACAGATTTCAAGACTCTTTATTGCAAAGACTAGCAAATTCCATTAAAAGCTGCTCCTTTAGAAGAGGTGAGGAAACAAAAGCTGCTTCACGGACTGGAGCTGCTAGTCACCAGTAGGAGAGGAATATTCAGGGAAATGGTTAAAAAAAACCCCCAAAACCCCCAAACAAAAAAAAAAACCCCCACAGCTACTGCTAGATAGCCTGTTCGGAGGAGAAGGGAGCCAAATACTAGGGAAGCATATATGAGAGAAACAGAAGAGATAACAGGGGGAGCTGAAATGAAAAGCTACGGGAAGCTATGTGAAGTATTATCTTCACAACCAACCAAACTCTTACAGAACTAAAGGCAGCTGACAAAGCCATAATTAATTTCCTAATACTACAGTTCAGTGTAGCAATTCCTGTAGCTACAGCAAGGATATTTTGCAACTGCAAAAGTAAGGAGAGGTAGTTCACAAAATGATCTCTCCATCATATGGTGAGATGGAAACTGCTATGGAAACGTTTAGGAAGCCCAGAATTGAAAATTACAACTGGAAGTACAAAAAAGCAATATCTGAAACTATTCCTGTCATGAGGCTTCCCCCTATGCTTTATAAAAATTGGCGTATGGATATACATATGCATAATTCAAAGATGCTTTATGCAAAGCAGTTATGTAACCTGTCATTCAAGACCTGTAATTCCTTGAATGTGTATGTCTTATTTTTGCACATGTATCATTCTTGTATTCTTGTATGTGACATTAGAAATATGAAGTGTTAATCTGTTTTTTTAATTCTAAATGTGCTAATGAGGGACATTAGTGATACTTTAGGAGCTCAGTGATCATGTGAACTACTGAGCATATCTCTTTTTCACTGATAAAGAGAGTGAATTTCATTGATAAAGAGTGTGAATTTATAAGCTTTCTCAGGCGAAACTTTTATATTGAGTAAGATGAATTTATTTGGAGTGTTGGTCCCTTGTGGAGGTTGCATTCCTAGATGCTGACAACAGCCCTATAGCTAAGCTCTCCCAGAACTGAGCTGGTTCAGTGTCTGTGGTACTCCACTGGGAGAATGTTACCCCAACTCTGTTTCTTGGCTGCGGAAGACCAGAGCTTCTAGCCCATCAGGACAGTGTGATGGGGAGCTCCAGAGGGCAGGAAGGTAGGTTCAGTGGCATGATCAGCACACCAGATGGCAGACTTCTGTAATCCAATCTGTCATAATTCTCATAAACCTTATTGAGCTTGAGAGGGATAAAACCTGATCCAATGAAACAACTGCCCTGACAATCCAAAAAGAAAACAAGCAACTGTTGGATTAAACAAAACAACTCACTATCTGCCCCTCTCCAACTGAGAAAGGAACAAAACAAAACTCAACCTTCTCTAATGACTAATCTCTGATAAAAATGCTTTCCATCAATGTTCTTTCCTCTGATGATATACCTGTTAATTCAGACATCAGCAGCTATACTATTCCTGAATAAAACAGAATTTTAAAAGCATGTCAAATAATGTGGCAATGGGAGCCCATGTCAAATTGGACAAAACTAAGATGTCCAAATTTGTCATTTAAGACCTGTTAAGGCCAGAGATTTACATTGAATCAAACATGATTTAGATCACATCCATGTAGCTTAAATCACATTTAAATCCTTTTTGTCTAATCTAAATAAAAATCTGCTTCATTAATACTCTGCACTAGCTAATCTCTTAATGATTTTTATTTAAAAAAATAACTATTTATAAAAGCAGTAGAGTAATTTCAAGGAACAAGTGTTTATATGTTATGGAAATTTTGAATATTAACATGAAAGCCTGTTGCTTTTCAGTATTTATAATATAATTGAGATTTTTGCTTGAATGTGAGTAATCTTTATCTTCGCAGCTACTATAAATTCTTCTTTTCACTTTTGCATGCCTGCTGAAGGAGCTTCATGAATTGGATACTTGAGTCTTATCAAAGTAATTGGCTACAAAACTAACTGATCAAATACTGCTATGTTACCTAATTAAATTCAGTGAAGTACCATGAATTCACATTCTGAATTAGATTTGTTATTATCGTGTTCCATTTTTCATTGATTTTTAAGACACTTACCGGGGACTAGTGCTGTTAGCTGATCTCTTCTGGTACCACGGGGAGTGTATCTTATAATAAGAAATCTCTATTTACAATCAAGTAGTTTTTACCTAAGAGGTAATAAGAGGATTTAAACAAAATGGGTGCAAGGTGACACTTGAATATAATTTTATGTTCATTTGACATGCCAGTGTTCCTTTAGGGAAGGCAACTTTTATACAACTGCACCACATGCATGGCTATGCCTAAAGGCACCATGTAATCCCATTTTATTTAGCTGAACTCATTCTGTTGCAATGACTCATCCCCTTGACTTCCATTTGGAAAGCTGAGCCTATATGACTGCGATTCAGGAATCCATGTTCTCTGTGAACATGACAGAAATGCAGAGGCTGCAATAAGGAATATGTGATAGCAGCTGAAAAATAGAACATCAATAAGAAAATGATGCTGCTGCGACTTTCCATTAGTCTTCTCTGAAAAGCTGTCTAGGTCATACTGTACAATCTCCACAATTCAGCATGTCTATCTTTTTTGGATGCATCTCATTGGACAGCAGCTGTCAAGGGCCAGAGAAGCTGCTTCTGAACTTTATTTAATTAAGCAGGTTTATCAGGTGGTTTGCTACAAAGATGGCAAAGGAGGTGACTGGATGAATATTCATTAGAAAAAGATGCAGCAAAATAACACATTTTTTAACTTCGAAGATCTATCTAGTGGGAAAGCTTTGGCATTAATTGAAAGTAGCAGAGGAAAAAGGTCTTGGCCATCTATGAGACAAGCATCAGCATATTGCATTGCAACTAAAACTCAACCAAGACTCACTGGCAACACTTTTGCATACAAGACTGTTTTAAAATTATTCTCAACTGCATTCGGTCATTCACAGTAACATCTTGCCTTTGTAATGAATGTGTGTGTGTGTTCAGTACAATTTTAATTGTAGAGCTCATTCCACAAGAACTAAAAGAGTGAGGGCCAGAGGACACCAGTGCTCTTTATCTCTCGTAATCATGGTGGACTTACGTTAGCTGGAAAAGTTTTGTTCAAGTGGGATGTCTCATTCTGCCAAACCTCTGGGGGTTGGCCTAACATAGGCCTGTTCTACACTAGGACCTTAGTCTGAAATTAGCCCCCCAACATCAAATTAGAAAGCGATGCGTTCACACTACCAAGTCTGTTATTTAGGAATAAGGGGCCTTGGAATTCAAACTCTGTAGTCCTGCTTTTAATGGGCCGTGTCTATAGTGCAGATAAGATTGATGTAGTTGCACTTAGTCTTCTGGGGTTTGAATTAGTGGGTCTAGTGAAGAGATGCTAATTCAAAGTGAGAGGGCGCTCCTGTCAATGCCGGTGGTCCTACTTCTACAAGGAGTAAGTTAAGTTGAAGGGAGAGTGTTCTCCCTTTGACTTCCCACAGTGTAGACAGTGCCAAAATTCAAGTTGAGATACTTTGACTTAAGCTTCACAATTAACGTAGCTGAACTTGCAAATCTTAGCGTACACCAGCCCATAAGGAATAATGATATTCCTGAACTAGTTAGTCCAAAATAACACTAGCACAGATGCTCTGGTGCTCCCATGGCTCACTGGAGTTCTTTCTGGGGCTCTGAGTCCATGGTAGCATGTCCACATTAACAGAGCCTACCTTGGACTACATTCAATTCTTCCCCATAGTGAGGACACGGTACTTCAAATTTGTAAAATCAGGTGCCCAGAAATTGAATTTAGTAAATTCAAAATAATCTCCTAGGGTATGTCTAAACTACATGCCTCCATCGATGGAGCCATGTAGATTAGGTTTCTAGACATAGGGAAATGAAGCGGTAATTTAAATAATCACTGCTTTATTTATATCAAAATGGCTGCCGTGCTGTGCCGATCAGCTGCTTGGCAGCACAGCATGGTAGTCTGGATGCTCCGTGGTTGACAAGGGAATCCCTTGTCGACAGCCCCATTATGCCTCACGGAATGAGGTTTACCGGGACGGTCAACAAGGGCTTCACTTGTCAACTGCGGAGTGTCCAGGCTACCGTGCTGTGCCACCAGCAGCTGATTGGCACAGCATGGCAGCCATTTTGTTGTAAATGAAGCGGCGATTATTTAAATCGCCGCTTCATTTCCCTTTTTTGAGTACACTAATCTACATGGCTCCGTAGATGGAGCCATGTAGTCTAGATGTACCCCTAGTGTAGCCTTAGTGAACTGACAAAAGTTGACATGAGGCATCTGGTTACTATTTTTGGAAGTTGTATATTTGAGCAAATTTTAAAAATATATTCATGAATTTGTCAGGATCTTCCCACATTCTTAATCTGGGATAGAATTGTTTGCAGGTCTTCATAAACAGGAATGTCATACAACAGTGGAAGACTAGGAATAAACCTACTTCTGATAATCTCTAGATCTGCTCACTCCACAAATTCTGGGAAGAGATGCATGAAAGTCAGATGCTGGTTCTTTATTTAACAGCAAATCCTAAATTGACTGTGATATTTATCAGTGACTTCATTCATCACAACAAATACAATCCCTGAAGCCGCTACCAGGTAAACTGAGAACTCTGTCAGTATGGATATCGCATCTGGCCAGACACACTTAGGCTATGACTAGACTGCAGAGTTTTATCAGAAAAAGATATGCAAATTGAAAACTGCAATTTGCATAACTTTTCCTGCTTTTTTTTTTAAGAGAGTTTTCCAAAATTTGGCCAGTCTACACAGGGCCAAATTTTGGGGAAAAAAAACCTTCTCTTTTAGAACATCCCTTATTCCTCTCACCTAGAGGAATATAGGGATGCCGAAAGAATGCACTTGCTTTTTTCAGAAATTATTTTGAAAAAGCAGATACGTTCCCTGCACATGGCAGAGCTTTTCTGGGATACCTCCGATGTTCCAGGAAAAACTGCAGTCTAGACATAGACATAGATGTATAGTCTGACATATAGAACTATCGGATGTCCAAGGAACAGAGCTCATAGTCCACAACCTGTGTCTCTATATGCATTTGGCCAGAGTGTCTCAAATGGTTCTCCTGAAAACTAATAAGAGCTGTGAAAAATCATAATGGTTAAATAATCTGGGTCGATCCCATGACACAATCCTCCTTTTGAAAGTATATGGGTCCTGAAAGCCTGTAACATCTAATACAATCAGAGTTTAGGTTTCGTAGGTATAGACAAGAAAACGTGGACCTCATCCAGTCAGAACAACATAAGCTTCTGCAGACATAATCAAGTGATATCACTTGACTATAAATAGTTATCCATGGAACATATTTTTCTAGATCTCCTTTTTCTCTCACAGGCTCTGGTAAGCTATATCAGTGTTTCTCATCCTTTTCTTATGAAGTACCCCTTTAAAAAAAATTATAAGCACCTCTCACACACAATTTTTTTTCTACCAGTGCAACACATTTGTTTAAACAACTTAATCGTAGCCGGGTGGGCGATGAAATTTTTGGCTGTAAAAAGCACAAAAATAATAAAATGCTGTAAAACTTAAAACAAAAAATCAGTTTTCTCCAAATTTCAGCTGTGTTGACTTACCCACCAGACTTCTCTCAAATACCCCTAAGGGTTCTCTTACCAATGGTTAAGAAACACTGAGTTATATCTCCACCTTTCCCCCTTCTTGTTTCCATTTTTAAACCCTACACTGAACACTGCTTAAATGTTGTAATTTGGCTCTTAGTACAGAAGATAGTTATTTGAAGTCAAAGCTGCATATATGCATGCATACACCAATTCTGATAAATCCGTGTACTATTAAAATCTCATCTGATGCAATTCGACAATATTTCTAGCAAAGTTCCTGTAGAGTCTATTTTTAATAGCTGTTAGGGTTTACAAAAGAGTCAATATGTACAATTACTACTACAGCAAACTTCATGAAAATAATCTGTAAAAAGCTTAGAGGGATTAAAAAACACGTAAAGAAGTTGTGTGATTGGCTTGCTCATTTCAGAAGGTTGTTATTAATGTTCATGATTGTGTTGACACCTTTCACACAGGTAGGTGTAATGAGTGTAATAAGACAGCTGATCTGCATACTTTTTATTGCTACCCACAGCTATAATTCCTTGATTTTTGTTAAAGATCAAAAGTCTTATTTTGATATCATTTTAATTGATTACCAAGATGTCACTTGCATTTTGGAAACTTTGTGGTGTTGGCCCACTGCATCCCAATCCAGTAAAGCCTTCAGGGGCAGATTTTCAGAAATATTTAGGCACTCAGGAGTGCAGATAGATGGTCAGGGAAATTTTCTATGTCTTAGCAGGTTGGGCACCTGCTGCATTCTCTGTTTGAAATGGCAGAATGCTGATAACATCAGGACTGTGGCATCTCATGAAATATTAAGAGTCCCAAAGTCTCAGTCACCCCTGCTTCAGATGCAACAGATGCATTGTGAAAATAATGGCAACTGGATTAGCAAAACCAAACAAACTCAAAAGGCAGCCATCTGTCACCTGCCAATTTTTATACAATGTAACATCAAAAATTACCCTTCTGGAGTCAGAGAGGGAAAAGGGAAATTTCTATTCATATGTATGCATGTATATTGAGAGACAGATGTGTAATTTTAAAGCAGACCTTACTGATGTAATAAGAAGATATTAAATCATCCTGAATGGAAATTCCCTACTACAGTTACTCTAGTTACATCTCAAATGCTTCTAAGCAGGTTGATTTCAATGTGAATTAGGTGCCCAACCTGCTCAAGCATTTTTTGAAAATTTCTCTATCCATCTATCTGTACTCCCTAGGTGCCTAAACATCTTTGGAAATGTGTCCCTGAAGGATTTCCTGGATCAACACCAGAGAGGATCAAACCCATTCTGACCATTGGATGTTGCACATTAAGAACATCAATGAAATGATTAACAGTGTGGACATTTAAATGACCATAATAGATTTGTTTGCAGTGCTGTAGCCATGGTATTCCTGGGATATTAGAGACAAAGTATATGAGGTAATATCCTTTATTAGAACTACTTCTGTTGGTGAAAGGGACAAAGTTTTGAGCTACACAGAGTTTTCAGATCTAGAAAAAGTAATCTATGTATCAAAGATAAATATAAAATGGGCAGATTATTAAGCATAATAGATTAATACATGATTCAGAAGACCAGTTGAAGTTAAGAGAAGTATTAATAACCGCAGTTTTAGGACAAAGGAGAGTTAGTAGGTTACAAATTGTAGTAAGGAGACATAAGTCTGTCTATTGGCCCGTGAGGTTTGGTGTCTGGCAGAGTTATAAATTTAAATTCCCAAGCTTATATTTGGAAGTCCTTTAAGGAAGATGATTTAGGGGCTTGATATGGAGTGATCACTTTTTGAAAAATGTTCACCAACAGACATTATTATGTTTTTTATCTTTTTTTTTCTGTGTGAGTTCATTCAAGAAGGTACAGATCATCAGGTTTCACTCACAAAGTTATTTGGAAGCTTCAGGTGGTAGCCAAGTTAGTCTGTACAGGACAAACTTAAAAACAACAATGGTCTGGTAGCACTTTATAGACTAACCAAACATGTAGATGGTATCATGAGCTTTCGTGTGCCCATAAAAGCTCATGATACCATCTACATGTTTGGTTAGTCTATAAAGTGTTACCAGACCATTTGTTGTTTTTTAAGTTAAAAAGTTAAGGAGTTTCATGCATTGGATGAAATACACCGCATTTTGATAGGCAAATGTAAGACCAATGGATCTTTACAAGTGTCTTGTGGTGTTGTAGCAGTGGAGATATGTCTGCAGGTTTTTCATCTGTTCTTATGACAAGATATGGTGCTGTTTAGGGTTGCTCGGTCTTTTTTGTGGAGAGCTTGTTTCTGACCCTGAGCGTGGCAAGGTTGGGGGATTACTCGAGGACCAGATAAAAGACAATTAGGAACTTTTTTTTTTCCAGAATGTGGTCATCATTAAGTACAGATTGTAAATGTCTGATGATACTTCAAATGGATTTCAGTGTGGAGTTGTAGGTGACAATGATGGGAGTGGGGTCAATGCTTTGTTTGTTCATTCTCTCACCTTACTGAAGCAGGTGGTACACTTCATGAGTGTCCTTGTTTGGTGTAGGTAGTTTTAAGTGTGTTAAGGTTTATATTCCAGCTTTTCATTTCTGCACATATCCTGTGGTATTTGAGTGACTGTCTTTAGAGAACCAGATTTCTTAATGTGTCTATGAATTTCTTCACTTCCAACATAGCTCATTCCTGAACCAGGGAGTGAACTGTCATTGAAAATTCATGGTTTCTGGCCTGCCAGATTACATAAATTCTTGGACAGTCCAGGACAATCCAGGGACTGGGGCAGAATGCAAGGGGGTGGAGGGCTTGGCAACCCTACTAACTTTATTGTTGCTTTGAGCTTACAGTTTTGTTATTCATATCTTACTGTTATTTTGCATAACACCACAAAATTTAATAATAATTTGGAGGCGCCAACTGTCGTGGTTTTTTTCCACATTTAATTATGTTGCTAGCACTGAAAACAACCATAGTCCATTTTTAAGATTTAGGGAAAAACTAACACCCACTTAGTTTAAAAGTTAACATGGAACTCCAAACCATCATAAACTGGTATTAAAGCTAACACTATAACCAAAGTCACAAGACAGTCTTGTTGATCTGCAGAAGAAAACAATGGGAGGCAATAAAAGTATGTAACCACTTGTCTCTGCTCTTAATGGTTCACTTAATGAAGCCAAAATGAACATAGCATTTATGACAAACACATTAGTCCCACTGATATCCCCAGCAGTGTGGCAGCCTATGACTTTGGATTTAAATCCTGGTATCATTGAAATCAATGCATAAAATCTTATTGCAAGAGGCAAAATGTGCCTGCATAAGTTGGACATTATGCAAATGCAAATGCTATATTTTTTATTTATCCTCAGTAGTCACACTCAGATAACTTTAGAAATGCTGTGGTGTTTTAAAAATAATCTTTCAAAAATAGTTTTACAAAATATCTATGATGTCTTACTGCTGCCTCTAGGACTCCTTCTAGCACATGCTATTTATATTACTTGCTGACACCTGTACATGTACTGCAGCACTTGTAATGACTCTGTTTACACAGCTCAGCAACACTCTTAATAACTATGTCTACCTTTTTTTTTTTTTAACTTTGGAGCCTAGAAAAATCCTGTCTGCTTTGCAAAAATCCATGGGATATCAGCTACTGGGAGCAAGTGCTATTTTTACCATGAATAACCTCCTTCCGGGGGCATGCAACTGACCTGCTACATGACACAGTTCTGCTTTTGCAAAATCTTCAGTGATCAGCTTCTGTCTTTAAAGTTGCATTTTCATTTGATTTGTTTCTGTCTGGACAGGGATACATTCAGTTTGGCTAACAGATGCCAAGTCTCTGTGCATTATTCTTGAATTTGTGCCAAAGAAGAATCAAAGTGAAATATGCAGAGGCACACTCCATCCTCTGGGGAAGCCATGATCAGTACCTGATATGCAAGGTAGTTATTTCAAAAGTTTCAGTTTATTGGATTTCATCAACGGGATTTATTCCAGTGTCTCTGAAATAATTTGCATTTTCATGTAGTTTGATTTGATCCATGTCAATAATGTGGATTTTTCCCCCTGTTCCTGAGAAGAATCAGAGGGCCTGGGGGAGGGGGCCTCAGTAGATATCAAAATGAAATGCTTGTTTTGTCTGGATACTCTGGGCCCAATCCTCTCTTATTAACACTGCATATTGGAAGGGAACCTGTTAGAAAACTTGAGAAGGAGACTAGAGTGCTTCTGAATTATCCTGGTTTTGCAGAGAAATGTGATCAAGTGAAATCCTTTACACTGCAATCAGGAACATTTCACTATCTTTGGATTAGTGAGCTGGTTTGGTTTCACTTTAAGTTTTGGTAAAACTTTTCATTCCAGAAAGAGAAGCAAACCTCACCCGCAGTTACAGCTGAGTACAATGTTTTGAGTTTTGAAATTTCAGTGAAATATTTTACCAAAAAATGCCACCATTTTAATCCATGTTTCTCACTATGTCACTGAATTTAGGAACTGAGCAAAAGCCCATTGATTCTGAAGGGCTGTGTGTTAGGTTCTTAGTGCTCACCTTTAGACAGGAGTAGATCCTGAAGACATCATGGTCAAATTGGCATACTGTCATGTACAACACATGGAAAAGCACAAAAGAAAGGAACTGAAAATATCAGTGGAAAAATAGCAATAACAATAAAAATAAAATGCTTCTGTGCTGTTTGACAATGTTAGATGTAGGTATAAATAATGTATGTATCTGAGGAATTAAGTACTATCTGACCAGTTAAAGTCTTTTCTTTTCTCTAAGAAAAGCTCTCATGCTCTGGTGTGAGATTTTTCTCATTGCCATTTAAATGCCCATACAGCATATGTATATGGGTACAGTTAAGAGGTTAAAATACATTATGTAGGGATACGTCTAGACTGCAGAGTTTTTGCGCAAAATGTTTTTGAGCAAGTAAATTTACAGTAAATAAGAAAAGGGTTTTTGCATAATAGTTATTCCTCTTTCTATGAGGAATAAGCCTCTTTGCATAAGAGCTCTTGTGCAAAAAGGTGTGTGGATGGGAAACAGGGTTTTTTTTCACAAAAATAGACTATCGAAAGAAGCACAGGTGCCCTGGTGGCCATTCTGTTAATGGCAATCAGAACTTTCTTGCAAGAGAGCATCCGTGCAGTCTGGACTCTCTCTTGTGCAAAAGTGCATTGCTTTTCTGATGTGCTTTTGCATTGTGGAAGCGCTCTTGTGCAAGACATTTTTGCGGAAGATCTCAAGATGTTTTTGCGGAATCAAATAAACCCTTTGATTCACCTCTGTCATGATGCAGTTTCCGTTTGTTATCTGTTTATTGGTGCATGCAAGCGTCTATGAGAAACTTTCATAAAACTTGTATCATGTATCATACAAACACTTCAGCCAGAATAAATGGTAATGAGAAAAGAGATCAGTGCTGTGACTGTTTCACTAAAAGTAGAAGCAAAATATTGTTATACTTCATTCATGCTTTCTTGTAATATCTGTGAATTAATTAAAATGTTAATAAGTTGGGCTGATGCTAGCACCCTTTCTCAGTATGGGTACTAGAGATGCTGATAAGATCCCTTGTTTGTCATTCGAAAACCTTCTTCGTATTCAACTTAATTCATTTATTCCCAAGTATTTCTAAGGGCTCAATCCCCATCTCTGTTGAAAAGATAGAGGGAGCAAGGTTGCTCAGAGCCACCTTGCTGCCTCTCCTTAACTTAATCTGGCCACTAAAGCAAGTTAGATCATCTGCAGTGCTACTCAAATCCTACTTACAACAGCTGGAACGCTAGCATGGGGACCATTCCACCAACTAGAAATTAGCAGACCACATCATACTCCACACCTGGAAGCATCCTCCATGCATCAGAATGGCACAATTGTCCTGTAGGTGTGGGAAAGAAAGACCAGAAGCAGCTATTGTAAAATGGGTTTTGCCTGTTTTACATCAGCCATGCCTTAAAGTCACTTCCCATTGCTCTGGTACTGCTCTGGTACTTCAATGACACTAGCGAGTCACAGGGTCTGGTCTTTAGAATCAGGTGTTCTAGAATTTGTACCCACTCACAATGATATGATTTTTTCCACACCAGTAGCTCAAATAAAGGTTATCAGTGACCACATTTCACAACAATGTGAAGTTTTATCTCATTTTCCCCATGCCCACATGTGGAATGCATCTTTGAATGTTTACTGCAGACTTTTCAATTTCTATTTGGTCAATAATTATGCTATTCATCATTTAAAAGTTGTCTCCATCCAGATGTTTTGGAGTTGCCAGAACCATTGGTCCATAGGCTATAGGAAAAAGGTCATTATGGTTTAAATTGTGTCTTACTGTCTGGATAACAACCTTCATCAAGCAGCAAATTAGCCGTGAGTGGCAATGTTCCTGAAGATAGATGAGTTCTGACCAATTGAAAGCTGTATTTATTTATTTTTTTTAAAGAAAAACTAGTGGTCATCACAGCATTTTGTTACTAGCAGGTTACTTGATTGTTAGCTTTCAGGGGCAGGGATCTTCTGTTTGTTCTATCTGTGTTTAGTGCTGGGGTCCTGGCTTCTGACTAGAGTTCCTAAGTACTATAGCAATACAAACAATAAATACTAATCTAATAATAAGAAGGGCCCAAAATCTGTTGACTAAAACATTTCCCTACAAAAGTACACATATTTGTATCCTGGGAGAGGTCGTAACAGCCCACTTCCTTTTGGTCCTAGCACTCACACAGAGAAAACCTTCAATGTGGAATTAAAGTAGCCCTGTTCAGTCCTAATTAAGTGGTAATTGCACTCAGCAATGCACTAGAAAATCAAAGGCACTATCATTATTCTGACAGCAAATTGAGAGATTAAAATTACTATTGGTCCAAATCAGGGAGCTTAATTTAAACAGTTAATAATGTTCTCTTTTATCTGTCTATTTTAGGTACTTATAAGGTTCCTATTACTTTAGTTTCTGAGTGCCTCAAATCACTAATACATTTATCCTAATAACACTCCTTTAACAGACTTATGTGCTCTCTGCTGATTTGTCAGACAAATCCTTCAGGAATGGTGGTTGTGGTGTTTCTATTGCATGGCCTAACAGAAGGAGTACAAAAAATAGAGTTAGTTTGGCTTATATCAGCCCTGATTATATGGCTGAAATGAAAGTCATTCTTACTGCACTGCAAAAAATAAACAGAGCAGAAACAGAGCTGGATGTTGTGATGTTTGTTGACTCGCAAGCAGTGATTTTTGGCTGCTTTATGAGAAACTAGGATACTGGCATGAGTTTAATTCATAAGGAGAAATAGACCGTCAGAGAGCAAGACCATTAATTAACTTTTCAATGGGTTCTGTCATACATTGTTATATATGGGAGAGAGGAAGCTAATGATTTGGCCAAAGATGGAAGATTGAAAACTCAAGTAGGAATGACAATGGTGTAGGGTATTGATGCCATATCCAGGAAAATATTAGCTAAAGTAAATGGTTGAAAGATAAAAGAGCCTCAAATCAATATCAAAGCATCTTGGAAAATAACATCCACTATCATGAGATTGCAGACAGGCCCTGCTGCAGGAATGAAAATCAATTGAGACAGGACCAAGAGGATTTAAGACTTGCCTGAACTTTTGAACATAATATTGTCCTTACTATGATGCTTTTTGGATATGAAATCTGGTCTCAAGCCCTAGGAAAGGGTCATATGAGTCATCAGATTCATCAAATTCATTCTAAAACTCCATCAAATAGTATAATTGTTGTGAGACAGGACAACAACATCCCTTCAAAAATGAATATGTACTATGAAGTTTTGTCAAAACAAAAGGTTTTACTGAGATGTATCAATTTTAATGACATGTTTGTGGGAAGATTTTTGAGGCCCAAGGTGGAATCTGTTCAAAAAGAAGCAGGGAATTGAAGAGATGGCCTTTCTGATCTGAAAATGGACACTTCAACACAAATCTGTTTTGTGAATTGTTTGAAAAGTGTGGTTTTGTTCCAGTATGAATGGAAACAGATTTCTAAACCTTGAAGTTGACAAAAGACTGAATTGCTATCCTCTGCCCTACTGTAATGTTAAGCATAGGGACAGAGACTTAAGGTGCACAGAAATTCTTACTTAGGCATTTTCTAATTGTTAAGTCTTCGGCATTAGAACCTTAACAATGTTCTTGTAATGTAGATTTTTGTGTTTGCAATAGCCAAGGTTAAAAACAAAAACAAATTAGAAATACAGAAATTTCATTGAGGAAAAATCTGTGGCATCTAAATTAGTGCATAAACTTTTGAGGATCAAAATCACTTTGTCAGTTTTATCTGAAAAGGTGGTTTTGACCCACAAAAACTACTACACAAATAAACCTGTTAGTCTTTAAGGTGCCACAGGACTCCTTGTTGTTTTTGCAGATACAGACTAACACAGCTCCCTTTCTGAGAAATTCCATTTTGTGGCATCTGATTGATACTCACATGTATGATTAGCCATGCTGGTACTTTTAGGGCCACTGTTTTCTGCCACTTGAGCTAATGGAATGACTGATAGTAGTAACAGGCTGCCATCTTCTACATCGAGCAGCACTTAAGAGGAATGAGACATTTTGCCAGAGGATTTCACAGATAAAGACTAACAGTAGAGGAAAGGTGAGACTTGTTTACACAAATAATTATTTTTTGGGAAGCTCGGGTGTGAATCTACCTCACATTAGCTTGCCATGAAGTAACTGTCCATGTGAATGCTGCTGACATGCATTAAAAGTTCCTTAGCACACTTTGTTATATTCCTCTTGAAATTTGCTAAATCAAAGTGCACTATTGAACTGTTCTTCTCATATCCCCACTGCATTTGAGTGAGGCAGCTTCCTCCTCCATGCTAGCTGGACCCAGCAGCAGGGTCATTGAAAGCAAAGGAGACACAGTCTCCCTGATAACAAGTTCAGGTACCTAGATGTGTACCTGAAGGGGGCTGCATCAACTCAGAGCTGCAATTTCAAGGAGAGTCTGCTCAGCTATAGACTGCAGCATGTTCATTGTAGACGGAATCTTTGGTCTACACTATTATTTAAGAAATCCCAATGGCACATTTGCAAATTGCAATTATTGGAAGGGTTATAACATGCCAGATTGGAGTGGATTTTCATATGCATGACAAAAGACAATGCATTAGAAATCATAAGTAGAGCTAAATGCAGATTTCAGTGGAAAATGCAAATCTGGCAATACCAAGATATTTTGTGAATTCTTTTCCAAATTGTTTTGGGTAAGTAAAAAAATTAGAAATCTGAAAAATCAAACATCTTGTTTCAACACTTTCAGAATGAACATTTCATTTTTTTGTTCAAAACTGTTTTTGTTTAAAAAATACCTTTAATTATATTTAAACCCTCCTTTTAAAAATGGTCAAAATAATTAAAAAAAGGCTTTAATTCTGTCTAAACAAAATATTTTGTCTGATACAAGCTTATTTTTGGTTTACCCCAAACCATTTTTTAACTTCTCAGAATTGCCAAAGAGCTGGAAAAAGCCATTATTATTGCATTATTATTGCTCTATTTATAAGCAATATCAATAATTCTTCCTCTTTCTGTTTTTTTCAAAAGAATGGCAGTTATGTTTGTTATATAAAAACTGATCTGATTTATTTGAACTCAACTGCAGAAAAATCATGAATTTCAAACATAGAAACAATGGCAAACAAATAACGGGGCCCAAAATGGAATGTTAGTGTCTCTTCCTCCTGCTTCTTTCTCTTCTTCCACTATGTGCATTTGAATATGGTACTGAAAAAGTACAGATTTAGCTGTACCCAAATTTGTTCCACTTAAGGAGAGGAGCTAGAGAGAGATACATTCTACAATATTAGCAATTTTCCATCATGTCACATCACTATTATGTCACATTAATATTTTTAACAGTAATAGAAGACAAAAGCTTCATCCTATTAGTGACTTTCAAATCATATTAATGAATACCAGTTAATTCAACATGCTGCGAGACTAATAAGACATGATGGGAAGTTGCTGTTGTGGTAAGACATTCATAACATATTAGTCCAAGAATGGCAGTACTACATGTTCTGTTCATAATCAACACTGCCAGTGGGTACTAGACACTAATGTAGATTTCTATTAGAGCAAAACAAACAAACAAATTTTGGCTGACACACATTCCCTTTTTCTATCATGTTTTCAATACTCACAAGTGTAAAAAACCTGGTGTAACTTTCCAGTAACAGTCTCAATATTTTAATCGTATAAAACAACATTGTTCCTTTGAGAACTCTTTTCAAAAGTTAAAATATCTCATTCTCTATTCTAATTATCTCATTTATTTAGAGTTGCTGTATTGACAGCAGAGTATATAAAACAGACCTAGTGGTCCTAAGTGACTAATGAGTACCTAGGAAAGGAACAGCATTGACAGTTCCATCTTATCTTTTTTAGAATTCGCAACTTGCAATTCTAAATCTGTGTCTTTTCAAAACATATATAAATGCAACGTTCTCCAGAGTTTATTTTGCTTTTGTAGGTTTTCATTCATTAATATTATTTATACCTGTTTCTGGATGTTTTGTGCATATGGGGGCCTAGTGCAACTATCTCTGAATACAGTGAAACCTTTTCCACTGACTTCATTGAGAGTTGGATCAGGTTATTAACGCATGTCCCTAGTAGAATTGATGTGAGGTCCTACTATAACTGGAATACTGATTCCATGCCTGGTGTCCATAGTTCAAAAAGTACACTTATAAATTGGAGAGGGTTCAGAGAAGCCCCATGACAATGATTGAAAGATTGGAAAACATGCTTAAAGAGCTCAATCTGTTTAATTTAAAGAAAGAGTTTGGGGTGGTGTTTAGGGAACAGTATAATTTTTAAAAAATGCACAACAAATACTTTTCCCATTATTACTGCAGCTGTACAGCAATGTGAGGCAGTTATTTGCCACTATGTTAAGAAGTATTGGCTAATTCTTTAAATAAAACTGAGCAATTGATTGTTTAATGTCTTACCATAATTTCTGCCCATGTTGTCATGCTCTGAAGATTATTATGCCATAATCATGGAGGCATTCTTGATTCTTCATTTTCCTTTTTATGCTGTCAATGAGAAGCTGCCATTAAATGTTCTCTGGAACCTTGTATGTTTCACATATGTTATTAGCACAGGATACTACAACCATGATACCTTCAGGTCTTTATTTGCTAATTTTGTATTTTCTTTTTCAAGCATTTGCTGCTTGCTGAGATGTGCATCAATACTTGGACTTTCTACCACATTACTCCTCTGGTTAATTGAAGACGCTGTCCAATAAAAGAAGAGTCCAATAAATGTGTTGATTGGAATTGGACTTCTTCTTTTTCTTCCTTCCATTCACATATTCATTGTGAGAAAAGAAAAAAAAAAGAACAAGGGGAAAGATTTATCTACCAAAGGTTCTCGCAAGTCAGCTGCTCCTTCCTTCACAATAATCTCTACTGATTTGCTTTATGTTACTCCAAAAGGTGAATGATAAGACTCATGTCTAACACTCCTTTAAAATATATTTCAATAGACATTACCCAACAAAAATTAACGAGAAAAGGAGTTGTTTGTCAAACTTTACATTTGAAGAAAATAGCTTCTTGTAGCTCTAAATTGTATCAGTATTTTGTGTTGCAGTTAATAAGATGGGAAATATACTTTATAGTTAAAAGAGCCGTTTACTAATAATGTTCACAAAGACCTTCAGAATAGCACTCAAATATGAACAGAGCCTGGGTCATGGTTGCACTTAGTGAATTGTTTAAGAATAAAGAGTGGGATGCTCCAGCAAATCAATGTACCAATGACTTTAACATAATTCTTGAAATAAAACTCATAGCCATTTAGAAAATTGCAGTAGTCATTCTCAGCATTGTGTGGATATCTATTTCCCATTACCTATCACAGAAGCAAGAACTGGAAACTGTGAGCTTACTTTATCGATTTGCTTAATAGATTCATTCTGACTTCCATAATTTGGTTCTTGCAGTATTGAAAGCAGAAGTGAGGAAAATATCTGAAGTTGTGCTGAAAACTAGATGGACATGCACTAAAATATTCAAATAACAGCAGGTATCATTACTGGACAGGGCAGCACAAGAAATGATACAACTAGGGCCTGTTCTACAATAGACCAAGCACTAGACTAGGCATACCTTGATTTGGTTTACCTTAAGCCAATCTGCCACATCATCTATACTGCGTGAGGCTGATGGGAGTACACTCTCCCATTGGCTTCCCTTACTTCTCACAGAATGAGGAGTACACCATGCCGGCAGGAGTTGATCTATGCATTCGATTTGGGGGTCTACACTAGACCTGCTAAATTGAATGCTATAAGATCAACCTCCAGAGAGTCAATCCATAGTGTAGATATGCTCTAACAGGAACATCAGCTTAATGGAAACACTACTGCTCCAAATGGTATTACACTATTCAGTGGGCTTATTAAGTCTGGTCACTATCGTGATATCTAAGACTGTAAGTTCTTTGGGACAGAGCTCATACCTTCATTTGTGTTGTATAGTGACTAGCACAATTTGGAAGTAGGCCAATTTATCAGATGCTTCATCTCTTCTGAGAAAAACCATAAATCTTTTACTCCCTTTCCTCTACTAGCAGTAAGCATTATTCATGCCTTGGGTCAAACAGAATCTATCTTGAGTCCAAGAATATTTCAGATAAATTTCAAGTAGTTTCTGAACAATCATTCCCTGTAGCAATGCTATTAAAAAGCCATTGTGATATATGACTGTATCAATAAATGTAAATATAAAGGGAAATATATGATCATTCATAGGCTTTTGGTACATCTAGATGGATCTTATAGCCCTTTTAACCTACAAATGTGATTAGCAAGACACTGGAGTGTGAAAACCATGAGCTAGCAGATAGCATGCTACAAAGACTCTTCAAATTGTATTAGGGTAATTCTGCACATCACTATGTCTCACTAATGAAATGTGCCACATGTTAAAACAGGTCAGGGTTTCTTTCATCAGTTTAGCCTTGCAACGTGCATGGCCTGTGAGATCATCTGAGCCAAAGTGATGTTGAAAAAATAACAACTTTAAAGAATTTTTAAAAATGTTGTCACAAGACACCTCAAAATATAAAGATGTCTGCAGTTTCAGCTGAAGTTTTGGGATCCAAGAACTGGATTCTTATTTCAATTATCTTGTTTAACCTGAGTATAATCTATGGACTGCCATGATTTACTCCTGATGTAAGAGAGAGGGGAATTAGGCTTCTTGAGTTGATTTCCTATATGAACTGTTTCCAGATAAAAAACACAAGAAAGGCTGTTATTTCTTTTCCTTTTGGTTTTCAAGAAACTGATAGTTACTGTTGGGCTATGTCTAGACTGCAAGCCTCTTTCGAAAGAGGCTTTTTTGAAAGATACTTTCGAAAAAGCCTCTTTCGAAAAAGAGCGTCTAGACTGCAAGCAGAACTTTCGAAAAAGCAAGCCACTTTTTTGAAAGAGAGCACCCAGGCAGTCTGAATGCTCTCTTTCGAAAAACCCCTGTTTGCATTCAAGAACGCCTTTTTTCGAAAGAGCACTTTCGAAAAAAGGCGTTCTTCCTCGTGAAATTAGGTTTACCGCCGTTGAAAGAAAAGTCTAGACGCAGGTGAAGTTTTTTCAAAAAAAGGCTACTTTTTTCGAAAAAAAACCCTGAGTCTGGACACAGCCTTGAAGGGTTCTCATCATTTTAAATCTAGCAAGCAAGAGAAAGATGCAAAATGTACCCATAAACTTTAACAATTGGAAGAAGCAAATCATACTCGAGCAGCATCTTTTATTAATGCAGAAAATATCTAGCAGATGCATTAGAGAGTATGGATGAACTGTCAAGCCACAGAAGCCATTGGTTGTGTTATTTTTAATTTAATTGTCTAAATATCCCTTTCCCTCTTTATTAGTTCAGTAATAGATGTTGATGTTTGCCACCCTAATATCAACAAGTACTGCATATTTTCTCTCCAGCCGGATAACAAGAATGTTGGTATGCAAGCAGTCACATTTAGTAAACCCTCAGAAGGCAGGGTGGCTAGACAAAAAGGCACTGTATACATAGGAGCTGTATTATCTGCATGATCAATCAGATCTGGCTGAGCCTGCTTAGGCTTTTGGGGATAGGCAAGCCTGGTGTAATGCAGGTACTGGCACTGTAAGAAAGTGCCTAGAGCCCCAGCTCCCAGAGTCGCATTATGTTGATGTCAAAATCCCAGCTTTCAGTGGGGAGGAATAAAAGAAAAGTTTCTAGCCCTCACAATTACAGAGAAAAGCCTCTAGATATGACTTGAGCATAACCAATTGTAACGAGATTTGCATGTGACAACTTCCACCAAAGGGAGAAACAGCAGACTCTGAGGTCAAAGAGAAAACATTGTGGCCTCACACCCAATAACAGATGGGGATGGTTCCCTGATGCTGGGCTGGTGGTGCCATTCTGCCATGCCTCCGCTGGTAGAGGAAAGAGCATGAACACTAGCGCTAGCTCACTGTTTGATGGAGTGATCACTCAGGTTAGGATATGCCTAAGGCTAAGATTCAATTTGGGCTTGTTCAAATGCTTACCATATTCATCAACATATTCATTTTTCTCGTACTAACATGCCATCATCCTGTTAGCATAGACTCTCCCATATGCGTATCCCATCATCATCTCAGACTGGTTATTTGATACTTATCATTGTGCATGTGTCTATTTGGGGCTATTAGAGTGAGGGTCTCTTGCTCCTAGTCGGTTTCTAAATAACAAGCCAGTTTGTGCAAAAGCTCAGTAGCTATGGCATGAAGCATCCTTCCTGAAGTACTGTAACATAAAATTTACAGTTTTGAGAATGAGCATCACAGCTGCTGAATGGAACATTAAAAAAATAGTGCATAGATTTATATTTTTAATTGTTTCAGGAAATACAAAAGCCAGAATTAGCTAACGAAGAGTGTGAGCAAGTAAACATTTAAAAGCTGTTTCAGTTTCCACAGGTTAGGTATGCTGCAAATTGATATTTGATACTGTTCATTCACACTCATGATTTGATAATATGGATTGTTAAAGCAAGCCTCTTTTCATTGAACATTACTTAATGTCTTCAGTGCATATGTTGCAACATCCTCTGTGTGTTAAGAACTCTGCAAACTCATCAAAGCTATGTCTAGACTGCAGGCTTCTTTTGGAAAAAGCTTTTCTGGAAGATCTCTTCTGGAAAAACTTCTTTCAAAAGAGAGCGTCTACACAGCAAAAGCACAACGAAAAAGTGATGTGCTTTTTCAAAATATAGTGTCCACATTCATTGGACACTGTCTCGCATTTAAATTCTGATTGCTGTGGATGGAGTAGACACCTCTCTCTTCCCTGTCCACACACACCTTTTTCTGAAAGAGCTCTTTCAGAAAAAGGCTTCTTCCTCACAGAAAGAGGTTTACCTCTGTGAGAAAAACCTCTGTGTTCTTTCGACTTTCTGTTGAAAAAACACAATTGTAGTGTGGACATAAGTGTAGTTTTTCTGGAAAAACAACTGTTTTCTGGAAAAACTCTGCAGTGTAAACATACCTCATATTTTGGAGAAGAAGGAGGATAAGTGATTTTTGTATATAAACTTGATGTGGGGCAGAAAATCTGTGTGCAACTTTTGGCGACACCACACAATTCTTCTAGCGCATTTTGCAATAATCGATTCCTCATGTATAAAATGGGGGAAATAATGTCTCAGTATGTCTCTTATTACCATCAAATTATATGGATAGCGAGCTGGATAGCTGGAATTACCCACAAAGCACATGGGGCCAAATTTTTTGTTGGTGCAGTTTCATTGACCCACAAAATGCACATTCCTATACATTTTAATGTAGTATTGATAAAGGATTGTGAGGTAAAATTGAGGAGGCAAATTTAGGAAAGTAATATCACACAGCCTAATTTGTCAATTATTTATTGCAATGGAATATACTTGACAGCCAGTTTAGGATGGTATTGGATTAATACAAGGTGCAGGTGAACCCCACCTGATGAATTATGAATTGCAATAAAATGCAAAATGGAAAATATCAAAGCCATCACAATGGAAAATCATAACACACAGTGTATTGTGGGAACTGCCCAGGCCACTGAGGCTGCTTTGATAACTTGCAATGAGAGCCTTCAGTGTTCACTCACTCTGCTAGTGTGGAAATGAGTTATGGCGTGCATCCTAATAGGTCCTGTCACGCCTCTCAGGAGGAGTGTTTGTCCCACTGTATTGACTTCTCATTTATCCTTGCTATCACCATCTATCCATCCCCTTCTGCTCTCCAAAGGTGAAATCCTTGACTCTCCTTCATTAGAGCTGACAGCAGCACCAAAATTTTCTTTGCAGTACTACAAAACCCTCATTTCTAAAATATTACAAGATTACCTCCCTGGAGTAAAAACAAACAAACAAAAGCAAACCTCTCATATTTTATTGACTCATTGTCTAGTATCATCAGCTAACACAATATTTTTGAAGGCAAGGAATATGACCTGTTGTTAAAATCTCTTAGTAAAAATTAACATTCTTAGTCATTTCCTTTGTATATAATACATTCATTTATATTCTTTACTCTTTACTCTTTATCTTTAGATAAAGAGTATGTTGAGTTCTAAGGCCCAGATCATGGGTCCTTGATAAATAAGGACCTTGATAAATAAGGTAACTTACATCAGTTTAAATCTGTTGTGTAAATCAGACCTGAATTCATAGTTGTAAATTTGTAAATTTGCAATCCCTTCCTCCCAAGTACTTCCTAGGAATTCCACTAGACAAGTACTATTCCAAAAGATCATTTGTGTCTTCTACATTGTTCAACATAGTTTTTCAAATCTGACAATGCTTCCCAAAGATTGCATGAATCCTATCTTTTTCCTCAAGATGTTCCATACAATATCACAATAATACATGTTTGTATTTTAATACAACAAACTTCTAAACTAATTAAACTTATTTCAGTAAGGTTTAATTTAATCCAATAAGATTTGTCCATGATATTGTGTGAAATTTTCATAACTGCCACAATTGTTCATCAAGTTTTTATGTTGCTTTCAGAAGCAGTACTACTTAGCAGTATGGTATCCAATTGTTACTTAGGGCTTTTTAATTACTCCCACTGAATATTTGTATAATTAAATATTCAGTGATGTGAGTAAAATTTCATAAGCAAGCCTCAAAATTCTTACAGTGATGATAGTCAATTATGATTGGAGCATCTGTTTTCTGCTTCTGCTTGCTTTCTATCTTTCTGGTGATGCAAGACAGCTGAAAACCTGATTTAATTACCTGGCTAAAGTAGTTTCACAGATGTTTTCCCTCATCAAGGATATATATACCTACAGGTGATTGAAAATAAGATTTATTTCTAAGGAAAAACTTATAAAAATGTGAAAAAATCAACTTATGTAAATCCAAAAATTGAATTTTCTCATCAGGAAAACCTAAATTAAATAATATTTTGTTTGATTAAACCCAAGCTAAACTATATTGCACTGTCAAACTGACCTGAAACCAAAGTTGGAAAAAGGGTGAGAATTCCATTTAATAAATGATTTCAGTATTTAAATAATTGGTTTTGTTCCAATTTGGATTGAAACTCCAAAATTCTCAGCAAAAGAACAAATTGAAAAATTTCATTTGAATAATATTGAAATGGTTGTATAATATGTAATACAAATATGTAAGATAACATAATAAATAAGATAGCAAATAATTCAGTATGAATACAAGCAAGACGTGGACCCTGAGGGTATGTCTACACTACCCCGCTAGTTCGAACTAGCGGGGTAATGTATGCATACCGAACTTGCTAATGAAGCCTGGGATTTGAATTTCCCGGGCTTCAT
Source organism: Pelodiscus sinensis (assembly GCF_052426305.1). NCBI lineage: Eukaryota > Metazoa > Chordata > Testudines > Trionychidae > Pelodiscus > Pelodiscus sinensis. The sequence goes on from NC_143052.1 coordinate 226,204,606, forward strand.
TAGCATAAAGCCGGCTCCGCCATTTTTAAAAGCCGGCTAGTGCGAACCCCGTGCCGCGCGGCTACACGCGGCACGGGGTTCGCACTAGCCGGCTTTTAAAAATGGCGGAGCCGGCTTTATGCTAATGAAGCCCGGGAAATTCAAATCCCGGGCTTCATTAGCAAGTTCGGTATGCATACATTACCCCGCTAGTTCGAACTAGCGGGGTAGTGTAGACATACCCTGACTGAGAAGGAGAAAGACATTTCCCTCACATGCCAGAGCCTATAGGAGCCCAGGCTAATAGATTTTGTATGTTTTAGCCCATCAGGGAAGTGGGAGGTCTGGAGAAACAGTGTTGGGGGGAAGCCCTGAGCCTTGGGGATAGGTCCAGGCAAGTCGGGGGCCTCCCCACCCATGCTCTAAACAATATCTGGCTTCTGAGCAGGAGAATGTGGAGAATTCTTCTAGCAACAAAATCACTAGGAAGGATTTGAGATAATCCAAAGAGGCAATTCCAGGGTTTATCTGACCAAGAGAATGAAAAATTATAAAACAATTCATGGGACATTGAGCCCTCTGCCTGAGGGGAAAGAATACTGAAATATGGGTCTCTTACTTTTCAGGTGCATGTTCTAACCACTGGCATATGAAATTCTCCGTGGGCTACGGAGATCTCCCAACACCTCCTATTGAAGATGTTTCCAACATATTTAAATGTTCAGTGGTCTAAACTGAGGACAAATCTATGGCTGGTGGTTAGTACACTCACCTGGTTAATGGAAAAGGAGGGTCCGGTACCCCCACTCCAAGGTTTTGTTTTACAGTATTATGACCTTGCATGGATCCTGGCCTCATTGTCTGTCAAATGTAATTGATATCCAGGTTCCATTTTTCTTGTTATGTCATCTCATAATTTTAGTTACACCTCAGTAGACTATCCCGTAGTGTCCAACACACTAGCCATTAGCCACATTTGACTATTTGTGTAGTTGAGTGTGGCTAGTTCACTGTAGCAGTAGTCACTATAGTGGCAACCATAGTGGCTACTGCTTCAGAATTGGTTGGATATCACGGGACTACACTAATTGTTTTTTCTCCCTCTTTGGTGTCAGATTATTATCATTTCACTCCTGGAACCTTACTTAACTAAATGAGATATATTTAGGCAGAAAGTCTCAAAAGAGCCTATGACATTTAAGGTTTACAAATCCCATTGATCTTCTGAAGTTCAGTAGGATTCAGGTGACTAATTACTTGCCTCCCAGACTTAGATATTTTCTCATAAAACACTTTCTAGCACTGCTAATCAATACTGAAGTTTTTCTCTGGCCTCCTGATTATCACTTTAGTAATGCCATGTCCTTACTTGAAGATAGCACTCCATATGCACATGCATCAGAATCATATAGAGAATGTGTATTATCTCCCTGCATATGGGTGATGTACACATCCGAATTGCATTGAATCCTTTTAAATTAAACATCACATTTCAAGTTCATGTCTAATTGGCTGTCTACTATCACACCCTAGGACACCCGCACAGGCTTCTTTCGATGTGTTTTGGATTATTTGTCCACAAATGGATTTGTATTTTTCCAAATTGAATCTCATTTTTTATATTTTCCTTGCTCTCTCAAGGGTCCTTTTCTTATTCCTTACTGATGTTTGCAACTCCTTTCAATTTAGCATCAATTGCATATTTTATTAATATCTTGTCTTCTTTTTTTTCAATATCTTTAAAGAAGATATTAAAGAAAAACCAGTCCCTGCAGGACACTTCTATTTATCCTCTATCTCAAAAGATTAGTATTTGACATTTCTTTCTGATTATAGCCTAATAGCCAGCTTCAGTCTATGTTAGAGCAGTCCTGTCACAACCAATTTGAAATAACTTTTCTCTTAAGATTTTGTGATTTCACTAAAACTAATATATAGTATATCTACTACAGTCCATTTATCCTCTCATTTTGTAACTCTAGCCACAAAAGCAATCAGGTTAGTCTGGGAGGTTTTATTGTTTATATACCCATGCTCCCCATTTCTAATATACCAGGCCCATCTGGGCACCTCTGAGGGCGTGAGATCAGGACAAATTGCTTAAAACCAGTGCTACTTGCAGCCCAAGACTAGAGTCCTTCTGTATAAATCACCAAACCAATCAAACATTGTCCCTGCAGTATTGAGTAATCACCCATCCCAGCAGAAAACATTTAAAATATAAATACAAAGCCCATATTCATAACTTTACACACACAGATTGTACAAATACATGAGTAGCCTAGACAGAGTCAGCAGAACATAAGCTTTCATTTGACACCTCATGTGGCCCACTTTGCACCAAATTTGGGGCAAACACACACTAGTGGATGCAACACTGATCTGCCTATTTACAATAAAACCCAATAATGTGAAACCATTATTCATGGCTCTATCACCCTTTTGATTCTTTGGGCCAGATTATCTATAGGTTGAATTTCTCTCAACTGGGTCTCCCTGGTCCTACAACAACCGTGGGCAGGACTACAAATATTGCCAGACCAGAGAGACCCCCATGGAGAGCCACAGGCAGGAGCCCAGCAGAGGGCTGAGAACCCAGCCAAGCTGGCTTCAGGGAGGCCAATGCCTGGGAGCCCTGCCAAGGAAGTCTAGCTGAGCCAGTGGCAGGGTAGCCAGAATGCCAGGGGGCTCCAGCCGGGCAGTGGTGTGTTGCAGTGGGACCGGGAGTGGCAGGACTGTGGGCTGCTACAACAAGGCTGGTGGGGTCAGGAACCCCAGCAGCTAAGCAATGGTCTGCCAAAGGGAGCGAGAGAGTCCTGGTGGCAGGCTGGCAGAGCTGGTGCTACCACAGCAGGGCTCAGAGCACTGGCAGTGTGGCTGAGATCCCTGATGATGGGGCAGTGATTTGCCATACAGGAGGTGCAGGAGAGGGCAGGAGTCCTGACAGCGGTATCACAGGTTGGCGGGGCTGGTACTGCCACGGTAGAGCTGGTGAAGCCAGGAGCACTGGTGGTGGGGCCGGTAGTACCAGTAGCAGAGCAGCGGTTTGCCGAAGTGGAGCTGAGAGCCCCAGAGGTGGTACCATTGGCTGCCATGGCAGGACAGTGAGCTGGTGGCAGGTGGGGACCATTTTTTTAGTCTCTAAAAGTATGTCTACACTAGCCCTCTAGTTCGAACTAGGGAGGCTAATGCGGGTGACCGAAATTGCTAACGAAGCACGGGATTTAAATATCCCGCGCTTGATTATCATATTCCCGGCCGGTCACCATTTTGGAAACTGACTTGCCCGAAGTAACTGCCTGCGTCTACGCACGGCAGAGAAGCGCGATTCCGAGATAAACCCCTTAGTTCGAATTAACATGCAATTTCGGTCGCCCTCATTAGCCTCCCTAGTTCGAACTAGGGGGCTAGTGTGGACGTACCCTAAGGGGCTACAGGATCTTTGTTGTTTTTTAAGTGTAGTCCCCTTGCTAAAGGTGCCTCTAATTTTTTTCTGGGAGGATCCTGTGTGCTACAATTTAGCCCTAGAGACTACAACTCCCATGAGCCCTTAAGGAAACCAGTCAGGGTATGTCTACACTACCCTCCTAATTCGAACTAGGAGGGTAATGTAGGCATACCGCACTTGCAAATGAAGCCCGGGATTTGAATTTCCCGGGCTTCATTTGCATAAGCCGGGCGCAGCCATTTTTAAATCCCGGCTAGTTCGAACCCCGTGCCGCGCGGCTACATGCGGCACGGAGTAGCTAGTTCGGATTAGGCTTCCTAATCCGAACTAGCTGTACTCCTCATTCCACGAGGAATAGTTCGAACTAGTGGGGTAGCGTAGACATACCCAAAGAGAGGGCTCTTCTGGGCATGTTGAGAGAGGGGCTCAGCAGTCTGGGGCTCTCTGTTTTTGGGAGAGAGAAACCAGCCTACTGTGGAGGTGCCTTATATCCAGTCCAGGAGCTGTTGTGTTGCAGCTATAGCCTGGGACTGAAAGCCTATGGTGCTTGGATCTAGCAGGCTACTTCAGGGGCTGTTGATTGCCCTAGAGGGGAGAGACTGTGGTTGTATTGTGGCTGAGAAGGATTACACAAAAACCAGCACACAGAAGGAGGCTGTAAGTAAATGGTCTCTTTGGGAAACTGCTGCCTGGGACAGATCTCAGAGATATAGACTAACTCTGGGTCCAAAGAGAGGCAGAGTGTTCAGCCCAGTGAACCAGAGATGTTGGCATTTGGTGCAACCTGCTCCAGTGGCAGAGGGATTTTGCAGCTCTCTGCTCAGCTTAGACCAACACACTCAAGACCTACACAGTGCTGTATCCACTTCAAGCGCACCCACGCAACCTTCAAGCGCACCCACGCAAGCGTCTGGGACTCTGAATCCAGAGGAATGCACACTCTGGGGTGGGATAAATGATGGCAGTACAGATGTCAGCTATATAAGTTCCTATTACTTCTGTGTACTTTAATTGATCTTATTCACTGTTAATCTGTTAAACCCTGTTTCTTTAAGTTGTTAAGTAAAGGTGTGTTCATTCTAATGTAACCAATTAGATGTATATTATTTATAATTGTTGTCCTGGAATTAGATCTAGATTATTGCCAGAATAATTTTATTCCTGGAGGATCCCAAGGCACACCATTAAGTGTGTACAGGGATAGCCAGGTGGAGGCACTACCATTGTATGTTCTTTATGAGCAAGAGACTGCAGCAAGGGGGTGGATAAGAAATCCCCAACTAAACAAAATCACCACTGGGGTACTCAAGATCTCCTTTTATGTTAAAACCCTGAAGCGCCCAGGCACACCTATGAGTGTGACCTGCTCCCAAGTAACCTGGGAAGGAAAAGGGAGGTTACATAAGATTTATTAACTAGTGAGTTAGAGCAGAATCTTGAAAATTCTAGAATCATATGATCACCAACATTCAAAGAAAAATTAGAGCAATTGCAGTGTTTCATTTCATTATTAGAATCAGGAGTGTGACAAAATGCACTCTTGTGTACACTAGATATGTTAAAATGTGTTTAATTAATCATGTAACTGCTGACATTTTCAATGTTTATGTGGCTATATGCAGGGGCGGCAGTTGGCTTCCTGAGAGCCAGTGCATGGGTGAGCTGGCTTTTAAGCTGGCTTCCCATGTTTACTGGCTCCTACCTGGCCCCCCACACTGCTGCCTTTGATACAAAGGAAGCAGCATGGATGGGTGGAAGCAATTTCTCAGGAGCCAGTGCACGCTTGCCTACACATACCAGCTCCCACCTGCCCCCTGCATGGCTACCTCTGATATAGAGGCAGCAGCGCACAGGTGGCTCCCCAGGAGACACTGCACATAGGGAGCTGGTTTTTCAGATGGCTCCCCTTGCATAGTGGGAGACTGCATGTAACTGGTTAACCATGTACATGATTACCTTTTCACATCCCTAGTTTACACATCCTATACACTATTATAATAATTTTTGAAACTAGCATGTTCATAATATATAATTTGAAAACACATAATTTGCTTGTCAGTACTGTCCTCATAAAATGTGTGTGGCCACATTAGATGCGAAGACATACATTTTCCCAGTGTGATGTTCTTAACATATGTTCCAAACTCCACAGATCTGTCCAAAGTGCGGCTGGCCAATAGGTCTATCCTAAATAAAGAAATGTGTGTCCTACTTAATATGTTTTTATCAGTAAAAAGAATTATCAGGCAAGCAGGGAAACATGGAAAGTCCAAAGCAGTGATGAAAAGCCACCAGGGAACTTCCTTCAACATAGACTCTCTGTCTTCTAGGAACCTAGCTCGATTTCTTTTTTTCAAGCGAGCTACTGAAACTATAAAAGGGAGAGACAAACTCACCAAAGAACCCCTCTTCCTCTCTGCCCATTGCATTCACTGTACCTGAAGCAAGAAAGGAAGCATTCATTGGATTATGGAGGAGAGGTCCAGATCTATGGACTTTGGCTAGTCAGAGGGCTAGAAGCATGTGGTGAGAAGCTTTACTAGAATCAGATATAGTTTGTTAAGTTAGGTTTGAGTAAATGTCTTATCTTTATTTTTTTTTGTAACCTTTTCTGAATTTTATGTCTCATTATTTATAGTTACTCAAAGGGTGTGTCTAGACTCCAGGGTTTTTTAAAAAAAAGTGGCCTTTTTTCAAAAAAACTTCCCCTGCATCTAGACTGCTGCTGCATTCTTTCGAAAGTAAATCGGAAGAACGTGGCTTGGTTTTTTGAAAGTATTGGTTGTAGTCTAGATGCTCTTTTTCGAAAGAAAGTATCTTTTGGAAAAGCCTCTTTCGAAAGAGGCTTGCAGTCTAGATGTAGCCAAAGTCTCTCTCTTTGTAGTTAATATACTTGTTTGGCTGTTTCATTTAATCTAGTGTGTTTATGTGTAAGTGTTTGAATAATATATGAGAGGGTCAGATGGGAAATTATTCCATTTAAGAATAACAGACTTAAAATATTTTGTACTCTCCAGGAGAAGGCTAGACATTATAGATTATAGATTTCTAGGGAGAAAACTGGGACTGGGAGTGTGGGAGGGGTTCCCTCACAGTACATTTAAGGCTTCTGAGAGTCAGAGTCTAACTCAGTATGGCTGGCAAGCTACAGTTACATACAAACACTCAGGATGTGATTTGCACGCTAGAGTGCTGTGAGTAAGTGGCTCAGGTGGGAACTACTTCAGCAAGGCTTTGTAAGGCATCCAAATTTTCAGGGCAGGGAAGATACAGTTACTCATTGGTCTGGATTGTACTCTAGGGATATGTCTACACTACATGGCTCTGTCGACGGAGCCATGTAAATTAGTTTATTTGGCATGGTCAAAGAAGTGGGGTTTTAAATAATCCCCACTTCATTAAAATAAACATGGCCACTGCGCTGTGCCGATGATCAGCTGATCCGGCACAGCGCGTCAGTCTAGACGCGGATCTGTCGGCTGGGGAAGCCTTTGCCGACTGATCCTGTAAACCTCATTTCACGAGACATAAGGGCTCCTTCCCCCTGAAGAGCTCAAAATAAAGATGGAAACACTGCACAAGCTTTATCTGGCACTCACAGGCTATGTCCACACTGCACAGTAACTCGAAATAAGATAAGCAATTTGAACTACGCAAATTGTGTATCTTATTTTGATCATATTTCAAAATAGCTTATTTTGTTCTTTGGTGCTGTCTATCTGGCACCAAATTCTGAAATAACTTGCTATTCCAAAATGTCCTTAACTCTTGTGTAATGAGATTTACAGGGACATCAGAATAGGGAGCCTGTTATATTTTGAAATAACAGGCTTGCTATGAAGATGCGGGATAGCTATTTCGGGACATTCCAGTATCCTGAAATAGCATTGCAGTGTAGATGTAGCCATAGGGAATGGGGGTTGCCGGTTAACAGAATGTGCCAGATACAAAGCTTATTGTTCTGTCACACACATACACAGCTATCATGTGTGTGCCTGGAGACTTGACAGTATTGTGGCTGGGGGCGACATTGGTCAACAAAGTTTTCCAGTTAACAGAGAGCTGGATAAAAAAAGCTTTCACTGTAGTCACCCGCTTTTGGCATATCTGCCTTCAGAATCAAATGAAGTGAAACCCCAACAGTTAGAACCTGGAATAATTAAATAATCAAAAACAATGGTGGGGAAAACTATTTTAATGTTTTATATGATGCAGCAGCAGCTGTTCAAAGAGGGCTTGTGTATATGTTTCTATAACTTGTTTGCCCCTCCCATTTTCCACTAACGTGAATAAATGGCTATTGAGGCAGATATGCCTAAAACCAGTGCTCCATTTTTAGTTGTTAAATATGCCACTAGTAACAGGAATTTAGAGGAATGACTATGATATGCTTTTATCATTAAATCTGTCTATGTCATATTCACCTAAAAACCTTACTGTGGAATTGTTGTGCAACTTTGTCAGTTAGTTCCATAAAACCTCACTTTGACCCAAAGTCCAGATCTCAAAATTTGTTTGACCTTTGTTAATGCTCTCCTTCCAGTCATAAAGTAAAGGTGATGAGAAAGAAAGTAATGAGCCCAACTGTCATTCTGAGAAAGAAAGAAAGAAAGAAAGAAAGAAAGAAAGAAAGAAAGAAAGAAAGAAAGAAAGAAAGAAAGAAAGAACTCAGATGAAAAATTGCTCAGGCATTAAAGGTTCTAAAACTTTTATTGTCATTCATTTAAACTTACCAAACAATTTAATGTAGTTTGACATGACCTATGCATTCATTCTTTGCAAACTCTGAACACATTAACAAGGTTTGCTTACAAGGTTGGGTGGCTTTAAAGAACATATTTCTTATCAGGAAGTAGAAATTATTTCAGAATTTAATTTTAATTTATTCTTGGCCACAGTTTATTCATGTTTTGTTCTCTCATACCTATAGACCAATAATGTGCACTAGGATTTCTCAAACATCACATGTGATGTGCCTTTACATATTAATAGAATGGCAATAATGGTGACTATTTCATTTGAATACTATGAGTCCTCATAAGTTTATCCACTCTTTGTTATCTTCCTCTCCAATTGAAGGATCCCTGTAAGTCATTGTATATTAAATCCTTCTAAAGCTCCCCCCACCCAAATAAAACCTCTACAGCAGAGTTTATCTTTGTAGTTTGGCAGAAATAAGCTTTCAGCTAAATTCAGGATACCTGGATGCCTGCACTAGTCACAGAAATACACCTATTACTCTCTTGCAGCATACTGAAGACACTCACCCATGGTTTTTCCAGAATTTACAAATCCAACCATTCTTAAATTCCTCATGTGTACCCTTGAGCGTATAGCAGTCTTGGGATATGTCACTTAATATTCCATTCTTAGGAATAGAAGATATCTGAAATGCATTTACATAAGAACACAAGAACAGCCATACTGGGTCAGACCAAAGTTCATCTGGCCCTGTATCCTGTCTTCCAACAGTGGCCAATGACAGGTGCACTAGAGGGAATGAACAAAATAAGTAATCATCAAGTGATCTGTCCCCTGTCACCTATTCCAAGCTTCCGATAAATAGAGGCTAGAGACAACATTCCTTCTAAGACTTGGAGCACACTTCTCCTGCCACCAACAAAGGCAGCTAACAAGAGAGTTTCAGAGTATATAACTGAAGAATCTGTGCCTGAAAGAACTTGGTGAATGATGGATTTGGTTAGTCTATGTGTTGCTTGTCTGACTGTTTGTCAGCTGGGCTGTTTGTCCCTGAGCAAGCAGCTGAATCGGGTCTATTTGTTGGGGCCTTGGTAAGGGTTGCATGGCTCTGATTGTTTAGTTTTCATCAGTATCACTCTCTGTAAAACAGTTAATTGCTGCCTGGTAGTGAAGGAGGGGCTAATATGAACTGAGCTTAGGAGGAAAAATTAGTATAAAAAGTCATTTGGCAAGTGAACTCAAGAGCCACAACAGAGTCTGCCAATGGGGTGATGGTGTTGGAGGACATTTGAATAGGTTTAAGCTCTATGTGCAATTCTACCACACCCAGAGATGGAACATCGGCAGTAACCTGCAACAGATGTGCTGTATTTTCTTCCCTACCTGAAACCAGAAGAAATTTCCTGTGTATGAAGTGCAAACTGTTGACTGTCCTGGAAGAAATTATTATAGGATTAGAAAGGTAAGTAGAAATTGGAAGGGCAAATAATGATACTACAGAGAATTAGAGAAGCTGAGAAGCTCCTAAATAGCCATGTTCAAGAAACAAGTTAAAGAAAGAAAGAGACTGTTCATAAAATGTCAGAGAGAGAGAGAGAGAGGAAGTCAGAAAGAATGTTTGACATCATAGAAGCATTATTAAGGTGGAGGCCACAACACCTATACAGTGTCTTCTCCCAACAGAAAGTTGTCTCCACATTAAAAAAAGATAAATGAGCTGGCTAGTGAGGAGCATGTGTTAAACTAATAACAGGGAGAGGGTGAAAAAGTGGGAAGATATGAGCACTCCTTTAGCACAAATTTCAGATACTAAGAACAAAATTAATCAAGGAATCAAAGGACAAAAAGAGAACAAATGATTTAATTGTCTACACATCAATGCTAGGAACATGGAAAAACAAACTAGAGGAACTGGACTTGCTCATTTATGAGCATAAATTTGATCTGGTTGGTGTTACTGAAACCTAGTGGGATGATTTGCACAATGGGAATGTTAAAATCTGTGGTTCTATTTAGGAAGAATGAAGTGGGCAAAAGACAAGGAATGGCACTCTTTCCAAGTCACTTACAACCCAGAAGAAAATTATCTTGAAAGTTTAATAATATTTATGGGTATTCGTCAGAAGGAAGATTGGGCTCAATTCTGCAAGGTGCTGAGCAAGCCAATTATAATTAGAGATGCTAGGTCTCATAATAATGAAGGGTAGTTAGATGGTGTCAAGATGCCCATGGAGTTAAGTGTGATTTTTTTCTAGGTAAACCTCCAATTTAAATAACATTGTTTTGTTTTTCAGTTGATTCCAGTCCATTTTGGTTTTCAGATCCTTTTACTCACAGGCTATGTCTAGACTGCAGGCTTCTTTCGAAAGAGCGCGTCTAGACTACAATACGCGGATCGAAAAATCGATCCGCTTTTTCGAAAAAGAGCGTCCTGACTGCTGGACGCTCTTTCGAAATTGAAAGCTACCCGGAACTGCTTCTGCCAGGGCATGGGGGCAGCATTTCCTTACGGGTGCTGCCTGCCTGCCCTTTGCAGAGACGCGTGGTGAAAGGGACACTCCTGAACACCCGTTGCTCTGCTTCTGCAGCTGCCTTTGCTGTCCCTCGAGGAAGTAAGCAAGGCATTGCAGTGCTGGTTTGGAGTGCTCAGCTTCCTGGGACACCCCAGCAGCTTTTTTCTCTGGAGGTTTTTCTGGTTTAGACCCATTTTTGTGGCATGGAGCCAGAGCTGCCCCTGGGCAGGCAATGGCCCCACACCACCATACTGCAGCTGTTGCTGCATCTGCATGACACAGTCATGAGGCTACTTCCCGAGCTGGACCCAGACCAGAGGTACGAGGGGCTCCTCCGTCAAGCAGCCGCACTGCCCTTGCCTCCAAACTTTTTTGTGGACAGGCGTGTTTGGAGGTTTGACACCAGCTCTGACTGGTGGGACCGGCTCGTGATGGAGATCTGGGATGACCAAGACTGGCTACGCAACTTCAGAATGTGAAAGACCACTTTCCAGGAGCTGTGTACCTGGCTCGCCCCTGCTCTGCAACGGCAAGACACCCACCTGCGGCCCGCTATCCCCCTGGAAAAGAGGGTCGCCATTGCCCTCTGGAAGCTGGCAACCCCCGACAGCTACCGCTCCATGGGACACCAATTTGGAGTGGGCAGGTCAACCGTAGGATCCATCCTGATGGAGGTAAGTCATTGTCTGGGGACAGTCACAGTTTGGGGTGGGGGGAAGGGAGACTGTCAGGAAGGGCCAAGTGGACTGGGAGTGGGAGGGAGCTCCTCCACTCACCCTGAATTGTTGGGGGGGGGTTCTGAGGAGGGGATTCCCGGGGTGTTTGAGAGGGAAGGTGGGCGGTGGGTTCTCCTCCTAAGAGATAAGGCACCCCTTCTAACATTTTGTTGTCTGTCTCGTTCTGCAGGTGGTGAGGGCCATCAATTCAGAGCTGCTCAACAGGCTCATCTGTCTACCAGATCTGGACAGCGTCATGGCCGGCTTTGCTGCCCTCGGCTTCCCGAATTGCGGAGGAGCGCTCGATGGGACACACATTGCAATCCGTGCACCGCCCCATCGAGCAGCCCAATTCATAAACAGAAAGGGCTACTTTTCTATGGTCCTCCAGGCCCTGATCGACCATCATGGCCAGTTTTCGGACATTTGTGTTGGGTGGTCAGGGCGGGCACACGATGCCTGCATCTTCAGGAACTCGTACCTCTACCGGAGGCTTCAGGCAGGAACATTTTTCCCACATCGCGAGTTTGCGGTTGGGGATGTGCACATGCCGGTGTGCATAGTGGCTGATGCCGCCTATCCCCTTATGCCGTGGCTGATGAAGCCCTACACCGGCCACCTGGATGCGAGCAAGGAGCGGTTTAATGCTCGCCTTAACCGGGCTCGCAACCAGGTGGAATGTGCGTTCGGACGTTTAAAAGGCAGATTCCGGTGCTTGCTCACACGCCTAGACATGGGGGAGAGCAACATCCCTGAGGTGGTGGCTGCGTGTTGCGTTCTCCATAACCTAGTGGAGAGGAAAGGGGAGGCCTTCCTACCAGGGTGGGGTAGAGGTGCTGATGGCCAGGAGAGGCACTTTGCCCAGCCCCGGACAGCTGCCATCCGCCAGGCTCACTGGTCTGCTGTTGGCATACGGGAGGCCCTCCGGGAGCAATTCTCCAGTGGAGGCCACTGACTGTACTGAGGGGCTTCTGCCTGGGGACTGGGCCCTGGCCCAATAGAAGCTTCCCTCCACAACCCATCTCCTGACCCTGTTTGGACACATCAGTAACACCAGGGTGTGTTGCAAAATAAAATGTTCTGTTTAATTTTTTTACATATTGTCAAAAAATAGTATACTTGTAGCAAACATAACAATTTTTTTTTCATTTTTGTTGTTGAAAAAACTATTTACAATAAACAAACATATTGTTGAACCCTTTCTTTGTGCTTTAACTGGGGTGATGGGGGTGCTTGAAACCTGGAGGGGGGAAGAGGACTGGAAACCTGGAGGGGGGAAGGGGATCAGGTTGCACGGTGCTTTCCTGATTTCCCTCTCCTGCCTGGGCCTCGTGTTCGGGGTGCTCCATGGCTACGGGATCGGGTGGTGCACCTGTTGGTTGGCTGGCTGGGGTGCTCTTGGGACGTGGAAGCCTGGGGGAGAAGAGGGCCAGGGGGAGAGAGGGGCTGGGGAACTGGGGGGGCTGGGGGAGAGGGAGGTCCAAGGGGGGAAAGGGATGCTGTTGTGGAAGGGGGGTTTGGTGGGGTGGGGTCATGGGGTGCTGGAGGAGCAGGACCAGGCACAGGAGCACGTGAGCCGCAGACCTCCCTGAGAGTGGCAGTCAGGGACGTGCGCTGCAGGACCAGCTCCTCCATCAGCCGGTCACGCCAGCGATCCTCTGCCTCCGCCCTCTCTCTGAGGATGGAGTTGAGCTCCTGCACGGCCTCCACGTGCTGCCTGAGGATGTCCGCATAGACACGCCTGTGTCTGCGGCTCCCATGTCCCCGAGATGGAGATGGAGGTGGGGCTGGGGTGCTGCGGCCCTCTTCCACGGCTGGTCCGGCTGTGGAGGAAAAGAAGAAGACACAATCAGTCCTAAAAACTGGACTCTGTAGCACTTAAAATACTAACAGGATGGTTTATTAGGGGATGAGCTTTCCTGGGCCAGACCCACTTCCTCAGATCAGAGTCACACGGCTACATTTCTATCACAATCAGTCATGTGTGCAACAGCTGTCCAAAAGGGTATGCCCTCTCCCTTGAGACAGGGGAATCAGACATTCTGAAGGTTACACTGTGTGTGTGTGACCTGGGCATCAGCCTGAGCATGACAGGTTTTCCTTGTGCATCACCCACTGTGCACCCACCTACCTCCCCCCCCCCCGGGTGTTACACAACCTCACTGTACTCACCTGCTGCTTCCTCTCCTGCGCCAGATGACGCCTGGGAGGCCTCTGGGGTCTGGGTGACTGGCTCCAGGGTGAGGGTCGCTGTCTCCTCACTGTCCTCCTCCTCTGGCACCATGTCCCCGTCTCCAGACTGCTCTGGGTCCTGCTCGGGAGCGTCCACCACGGGGTCTGCCAATCCAGACTGGATGAACCGCCGTGGTGTGCGTGCTTCGCCACTGCCACCCAGCATCTGGTCCAGCTCGGTGTAGTAGGGGCAGTAGTAGGGGGCTGCCCCAGAACGGGAGCTCTCCTCCCTGGCCTTGACGTACCCCTGGCGCAGCTCTTTTACTTTGGACCGCACCTGGTCCCGGGTGCGGGGGTAGTGGCCCTTCTGGGCCAGGGCTTCAGCCATGCGGCCATAAATATCGGCATTTCGCCGCCGGCTTTTGAGGGCCTGTAAGGCCTCCTCCTCTCCCCAGAGCTCCAGCAGGCTCTTGATCTCTGGGCCAGACCAGGATGGTGCCCGGCGTTTGGAGCCCTTGGCTGGGTCCCCAGAAGGCTCTGTGGAAGGGCCAGGACGGTCTTGGGGCTGGGACATGCTGCAGCAAAGTAGCCGTGTGCTCTGGCTCCTTCTCTGCAACAAGTGGCTGTGAGGGTGCCTGTCCCTTTAAGGAATGGCTGCAGCCAGGAACCACAGACATGCAACCCATGGCCCAGATTGTCCACCAGAGCTTCTTCCTGGAGGCCAATACTTTCGAAAAAAAGGGCTCCCCCCGTCCACACTCACTTACTTTCGACGGATCTCCCTCGAAAAAGGCGTTCTTCCTCGTAGAATTAGGTGTACCGCCGTCGAAAGAAAAGCCGCATTCTTTCGATTTACTTTCGAAAGAACGCGGCTTGAGTCTGGACGCAGGGGATGTTTTTTCGAAAAAAGGCTACTTTTTTCGAAAAAACCCCTGAGTCTGGACACAGCCACACTGAATATCAAATAGTGCCATTGACTTCCATGAGATCATTGATGCTAGAAAATCCTGCTCATTTTATAAAGAACATGCTCTTACTTTGTAACATACTGTCCTAGGTCTTCACAATATGAAAGTCTATAACAAAGGAAAATATAACTACATTCTTAGGAGATGGTGGCATAAATTCAATTCTGATTTATGGCAATATAACTCAACTCAGTGGATGTATACTGATCTACCTGGAATCAGTGGAAAATTTGGTACAATAGGTAAAATTGAGGCTTGAATTGGTGCAGGGGGAAGATTTTTGCCCAATCACCTTCAAAATACCAATAAGCTGTCTGTTTAGGACTCTAAATTGAATGCCAAGTTGTCCGCATACAAATTTTAGCAGAAGTGGTTTGAAGAAAATACAGAAAGCAGTTAAAACCATAGCTACAAAAAATTAAATAAATCTGATTAAGTTGAGAATTGACTTTTTTATAATGGACTACCACAGATGCATCTGATGAAGGAATGTCATTGCTTATTCTTTCTTGGGAAAGCTAAGAGAAATGCATCTGAGTGAACACTTTATATTAGTTTTCCATGTTCCACTCAACGAAAGTGTGTCAAAAGGAGGAAAAAACTAAATTATTATTTTCTATCTTAACAAACATGGCAGGCATTACAAATACATTTTAGATCAGTCACCTTCCACTCTTCACTTTGCTAAGCTGAATATTTTTAATTCTGATGAAGCTGAATGCTACTTATTCCAGCAATCACTTTCTCTCACATGACTGATTTCAAAACTCTTCTTTAGAGAAAAAAATATTTATTTTGACTAAATTTGGGTTTTTTTCTGTAGACAGGTAACTAAATATTAATTTTCATAATTTTAGCCTTTATTCAGTTGTAAGCTATACAATGGTATGTTATTAATGACTTAATATATTTTCTATACTGTATATCACAATACTTATTGAAGGTAATTAAATAATATGAATCAAAATAACGTAATGTTGCTTTTTGTGAAATTTCTCCTAAGTATAATAATGTGACTTGCTAAATATGTCTATTTTATTGTGTTATAACTGGTGAGAGAGTTTCCCAAATGGAAATTTATCTCCCCTGTTAAATAGGTAGTCTTAATGCTCCAGTGTTTTGTTAAAAGCAGGACCTTTCTCTCATTTAATGTCTTTCCTTTTTGAATAAATGTAGGACTCTTCAACAGAACTGTGTTCACTCGTCATAAAAGTATTTTAAAAAACTAATTGAAATAGGTTGGATGTTTGAATGGCTGGATATATCATGGTGATGACAGCTCCTTCCACATTCTGAATTTTGATACTTCAGTTATGTATCATGGAGAGAAAAGACTAGTTTTTATGCCCCAGTGTCACTGACATTATATTTAGGTCCAGCTTCTTCTGCAAGATCATTAGACAAACTAGTGAAATTGAAGAATGTATTAAGAAGGAAGTGCTCTTAGGGGAGACACATTACATGGAATCTTATTAAAGAATGGCTCATCAAAAATCACTTAATACATTAGGCAAATCTCTGAAACAAAGAATTTGGACATTAAAATATAGGAATCAGATGATGAACATGGAGATTGCATATGGAAAATTATTGTGATATCAAAACCAAACTTTTTGGAACTTGCCTGCCACACAATGTAGTAACAGCTATGCTCAAAGACTTAATATGAAGAAGCGTTCTGATATGAACTGAAGTAAGATCAGAGACTATAGGGGTGATCCCCCAACATGTGCTTATTGATTGTACATTGCACTCAATGGAGACAGTTCCAAAAAGTCATGGATCATGTTGAATTTAGTGGAACAGTCAGTCACAGAAATAGTTCAGTGACATAAAAAAATTCACGGTTTTCACCAATGAAAATTTAGTATTGTATGTAATAAACTGTCCAACATCAATGCCAAGGTTTGAAAATTTGAATGTGAAGTGGAATGACTATTAAAATTAAGATTTATTTCATTACTTTGCAGTTTTAGATCATAGCAAGACAAACCCACATGACTGTACGCTCATGGCAAAATGTATATTTTTCATTGAAGTGTACAAAAAGTTAATGGATATTGTTTCTGAAGCCCAAAGAGCTCCAACCTTCTCAAGATATTTCTGCAAAATTTGGATTTATTAAACTTACTAGAAGACCAACACATGGTGCTTCTTCTATAGTCAAAATAACTTTTAATTGTCTGTGTGGGTGATTGCATAGGACAAAGTATGTGTGGAAAAGAGTTAACCTCCAACAATGCTGTAATTCTTATTGCCACAACAGAAGTTTCATTAGATCCTATGGCCTGAATTACTTTCCACTTAAAAGTTTCCTTGAGGAAATAAAAGCTGATTATAATGCTTACCCACACTTTTATGAAATGTGATCCACTTATAGAAAAGATTCAGGATTTTTTAATCTGGGCATAGCTGAGATGCTGGGATGTTTAAAGTTTATGATCGCATATGTCTCATGAATATCGAATCACACAGAAGAACAGACCCAAACCAGAAGCTCACATCTAACATTCCTCTAATTCTAAGGATGGTTGTGTATGGATTTCAGTCTTATCCTTATTATTTTGGATCTCTCTGGGATCCAAAATAAAACAGTGCCTATTTTACATATACAGTTTTGATGTGGTCCAAGATGGCAGAAAATTCACAAGAACAATTGATCTCATGGAACTTCTTCATTTAGGTTTTAAATTGCACAAGAATGGCTCAGAAGATTTTTGTGCTCTTGAACATAAAACTCTGATCTTTGTTCACTCTCAACACTCAGGTCTGGGAATGTTTTATTAATGCCAAACCAAAAAAACTTAATCAGGCTAAGCCCATACTGATCCCCAACCCCATACTATAATACATTTCCTGAGTCTCTAGCTTGAGGAAAAGCATCAGTTAATATACTTTCTGGTCATTAAGACAGGGACAGTCTTTTGGTTCTTCACTTGTACAGGGCAGAGTACAATGGGGTCCTTGTTCATGACAGGAGTTCCTAGGTACTACAATAGATAAATAATAAATAACATAAGAATAATTAATAAACAATCCTTCTTGTGAGATTGCTTCCCCTTCCATTTTCCAACAAATGCTCCAGAAATCAGAGACAGGCTGCTATTTCCACAAATTGCTTTGGAAGCACATGGCTTTGTTGTCCAAAAGATCTGATCACTCAAAATAGAAGTTAGTGGGAGATGTGGGCATTCAACACTTCTGAAAACTGGAGCTCAAAGTATTTGTATTTATGAACAGTTATATCAAGCTAGAAAATCAAACCTGTAGTATTCTAATAACTTCTTAGCCATTTCCATAGTGTATATGTTCTCCTTTACATACGTTAATTCAAAAGAAGTAATACAAACATAAATATAACAACAATTCAGGTATCATTTAAAATCATAAGCAAATATATGTAAATATATATGTTAATTAGGCACAGCCCTTTTGCTCCTGACAAATTGTCTATGCAATTCTCAATGATGCAACAGTTGTGCATCGCTTTTTTTACTTGATTAATAAAAGGAATAGTCCAGATTCAATGCCCTGAAATCTACATCTCTGCCCTGAAATCTACCCTGCCCTGAAATCTACATCTCTTATTAACAGAGAATCATCCATTCTTCACAATGTGCCATCCTCTTTTGAAATCCACATCATACATCTGTTATTGTGTGATACATTCCTGGTGAAAGAGAGACTGGTTTGGAAGTCAAGAGGAAGAGAAAGCATCTTGTTTAAAGGCAAAGCTAGCTCCCAGTGTCGCATGTTTGAGAAAGGGGTTCTCACAGCACATTGTAGATTATAATGTTGAGCCTTTTATTACCCATTAAAGAAAAGATTGTGTGTAATCCCTGCATGGTGACAAAAGGGAAGTGAGGGGGGGACTGAAATATCCTACAAAAGGTACACTCAATAGAGAAGGTTTAGGAAGGGGACAGGGCTGGATGGGAACAATGGGAATGCATGAGCTCAGGGAGAACAAGGGTTAGTGATTCTGTTGGTACCAGCCAGCACATAAGGAAAGGGAAGAGAGAGGAGCAAGCCTACCACCCCCACCTGCGTACACTGATCGAAGCTGGGAACAGCTTTTGTATCTGAGGAACAATGGCTGATCTCTCCAGGAGTCCTTTCTGAGGCACAATGCCTCCCACAGCAATCACTATGGCATTGCATCTCCAAAACAGCCCAACACATGTTCTAAAATCATACTCCCCCAGCTAGTTTTAATAGCAAAGATTTCCATGAATTAAAAATTAGCATATTAAAATTGTTGTCTTAATGTCAGCCTTTCAAGAAGAGAACCTTAGTTCTTTTTCTGTTTGCTGTTGATATTGTAGGCCTTTATAAGAACATAAGAACGGTTGTACTGGGTCAGACCAAAGGTCCTTCTAGCCCAGTATCCTGTCTGCCGACAGTGGCCAGCACCAGGTGCCCCAGAGAGGGTGGACCGAAGACGATGATCAAGCAATTTGTCTCCTGCCATCTCTCTCCAGCCTCTGACAAACAGAGGCCAGGGACACCATTTCTATCCCCTGGCTAATAGCCTTTTATGGACCTAACCTCCATGAAATTATCTAGCTTCTCTTTAAACTCTATTATAGTCCTAGCCTTCACAGCCTCCTCTGGCAAGGAGTTCATCTTATATTGAAAATTACATTCAGGAATGTAAACACCATAGCATTTTAATTGTCCAAACCAACAGACAAAAATAATTAAGGAAATCTATCTATATATGTATATCAAAATATATAGGAGACAGATAAATATGTCTGAGAGTCATAGTTTTCATCACATAGCCACTGATTTTTATTAATTCTAGTACTCTGCCATTCATATGCTATCCATTTTGATAGGTTTATACATCTTCAAAGTAAATGCCACTTTGTCTTTTTTATTGAAAGAAAGTGGAAATCAAATAAAAGACATTATAGCTATCAAATCTCAGGAGTTTGGGTGAAATTAAGCAATGTATTCTGAATACTAACAGCCCTAATACAAATAACACTTCAAGGTAATGCTACTTGGAGGTCTGGGAGTGTCAGGTCCTGAAAATTGTAATTAGTCTAGCTAATGTGGATGATTAAATGAAGGTTTCTCTGGAGTGGATCTTAACAACTGCTAGGACTCTGAGGCAAAGGAAAAGAAAATGGGAAAATTATGAGTTTTTTCACAGAATGTTGGTGACAAAATGATTTGCCTTGATACTTTTTTCAAATGATTTTCAAAAGGCCTTCTGATGCTATTTCCGTAGACTTATCGAAACCATAAACATCTACATAGGGTTGGTAACTGCTATTAGAGTTACTTATGGTATTTGCAGATGACTGGAAGGTTTTTAAATTCATGCTGAAATAAATTGCCCTCACCTCTAGTTACACTGTGTTAAACTAGCAATGCCACAAGTATCAGTGATGACTCTCTTGAAGTCTATGTTGAGGATATTTGGTAAGATCTTTGGGGTATAGCAGTGTTTGTGAAGCTGGTTATAAATGGTGATTCTGTTCATAGGACTCATTCCAGCTCCCTTTGAAGTCAATGGCAACGCTTCTGCAGACTTCAGTGACAATTGAATTGGGCTCTTAATATATTTAAGGGTTTTTCTTTTACCTGTAGAACTTTTATCATGAAAATATTAAATTCAATGTAGAGGTACTGTAGAATGGCTTTACACTGAGAATTATGCTTCAGTGTGGTGATGATACCTATCCAGCTTTGAAGCACTAAATAAACAATAATTGTTTGTGTTGGTCCAATAACATTGCTATTTAATTAGGGTTTTTTTTAAATATGCAAAAGGTTTGTTGGCCATCCTATTCCTTTGTCTCTTCTTTAGTTTCTCAGAGTCACCCCATGTTCAAGTGCCTTTTTCTACACTCCTTTCAGGTTTACCCTGATACCAGTGTTTCTTCTAAGGCATTATGAACTCTTTCATCACTGACATCCTTGAGGGCATTGCTGGGGATGCATTCTGCTTGTTGCATTAAAACAAGTGCTCAATTATCACTACCTAGGATATCCAGATCGCTGTGCTCCTCCTGCTGCCAGGGGAATGAACTAAGCATGCTATATCCGATGGCAACATGCCTATTACTCAGTCCACCACCTCCAAGTAACAGGACTCACTGTCTTCTCTCTTGAATAATCTGGCATACACTGCCTCTGAAATTTGGTGGACCTATGAAGATGGACTAAAGGAAAAGAAATTTAGGAACAGTTCTACTAATAATCAAAAAGCCCGTCAATATGATAAAGTCCAACCATGCCAAAAGTACAGTGATCCACTGTATAATATTCTGCAACAGGTTTAATGGCTTTAGGGATCACAGACCTCACTCGAATGCACAAGTATGATAAAGAACTCTCCTTCTTGTGCAATAGTTAGCCTCTTGAGCTTTTCTGCTGTGCAAAACAGCAGCATACTAAGGAAGGGGAAATTAATTTTGGCTATCAGTCATCCTACCAAGCAATGATTTTACCATAGAGGCTACTGAAAATATACTGAATCCATCAGTCTTCCAGAGCAGAACACTAATAATGATTAGTTTCCCTCATAGTAAAGACACTTTCCTCAAAAAGGAAGGGATGGATGGTGAGTTTATAACAAATGGGAAATCTTCATATCCAGTTCAAACAACTGACATAGAGGATGTATAAATTGAACAAGCAAGCACCTTGTAGCGGGTAGTGTTATAGCAATCATGAGACTCATGAGATTGTGAAGTAATCCAAAAGAGTTGTCATTTACATGGGAGTTGAAGTCAATTAGAATAATCTTACAGGCATATTTGTCATCTAGGGAAATTTGCATTTATTCACTATTAATTTTTCATAATGAATATTGTGGCAGGAAAGGTTTGAGCTTTCTAATTGTAGGACAAGTTTAATTTGGATGCAGATTTTTTACACTTTTCCATTGTATTAACCTCAACCCTAACCTCTTCCCTAGATGTGGTAGGATAATTTACACTCATTCACTTGTTTAATTTGGGCCACTGATACAACAGCTGCTAAGTATGATAATACATACCTTGTATTGAATTGGCTAGGGATTTTGTTAAACAATCCCTGCATTTAAACTCTTATTCCTATATATCCCCTTTCATGATAGAAATGTGCATGTGCTGAATTTGTATCTGAAATAATATATGGGGTTTGGGATATGCTGCTACTGGATGTGCATATATATGGTTCCACAGTTTCTCTCCTGATGACCCATCTTGTTTCTGACTAGTCTATGCAGACCTGCATTGAAGACTCTTCTAAAAATATGTGGGAGTTACACAGATCTTATACAGTACTTGGATGGGGAAGAAGGTCCTGGTTTGGCCATTCGAAAGATTGGTGAATTGTACTCTTCAAGTACAGATTTAAATTGTATTGAAGGAGAAAAATTGTGCTACTAAAAATTGCTTTCTTTTTAGAGTAGCTATATACTGAACACAATAAATTACTCTAATTTAAGGAAGGAAGAAATATAACAGCACAGAACATTTGCAGCTAATATTGAACATTCACAGTAGAATAAACACAGGAACTAACTAACAACCTTGTTCAAGGGCTTTGAAAAATAAATCATGAGGCAATTAATAAAGGCTAATTTGTTGTTAAGTTAGAAGAAGAACACTTTCAGTTGCAGTGTTTGTGCAGGCAACTGGTCATGTTGAGAGATTGATTAGGATGCATCCATCGAGTGTGTAATGAGAAAACATTGACATTTGCAGTTCAGTTGTTTGGGAAGTGAAAGCAGTAGAGCTACAAGAAACTGGATTTTTGAAACTGTTTTGTTTGGTTGGTTGATCAGCTCCATTATAAAGATCCATGGATGCGGTTATCACAGGGTCTGTGTTGATGCCAAGTATGATAAGAAACTTCATTTTAGTGATCAATGTCAGGTTTTACTTCAAGTTGACAGCATCAACAGTAACTTAAAACTGATCTGGTGCTGCTTTGTGTAGGAGTATAGATTAGATGTGTTTATTTTCTTTGCAATCTAGTGTTACTTTAAAGATTTATTTTTTCTTGATATTATGTGTATGTTTATGTGAGTATATGTGTAAGTGTACATCATATTATACACACATACCATTGCATGTGTGTTTAAAACACACAGACATAAACATAAGCA
The DNA here is from genome assembly GCF_052426305.1 of Pelodiscus sinensis. NCBI lineage: Eukaryota > Metazoa > Chordata > Testudines > Trionychidae > Pelodiscus > Pelodiscus sinensis. The sequence continues at coordinate 226,227,216 of NC_143052.1, forward strand.
TTATATATAAAATATACACTTACACACGTCAAGGAAAAGTACATCGTTGGAGCAATACTGGTTTATTAAGAAAAGAAGATCTCATCTAAACTCATAAACAAAGCAGCATTGGATCAATTTAATCACTGATGCTGGATGCTTGAAATAAAACAAGATATCAATCACTGAAATAAAGCTTTTTTATTTATTAAATGGGAATTTTAGGTGAAATGTAAGAGAAATGTTTATTTATTTTAAGCAGACATATTGGCTTTTTTGACCAGCCTTCTCATCTGTTCTTCCAGTTTAATCCTGTACCATTGACTGGAAAAAGGGATAATGCATAGGGAAGCCCAGATGTTGGGGTCTAACATAGTCCCTTCACACTTGTTCGGTGTAATAAAAGGGCAGTAAACTCTATAGCAACACTCCCACAGAATATCTCCAATGTGCAAGGACTGGCATTATGCTTCTGCTGTGCCAGCTCACAGCCCCTCAGTATGAGGAGTATGATGGAGTCTAAGACAAAGTAGGTGTGTATTGCTCTCCAGAGATTCTTATACGCAAATCAGATCCAGTTGAGCAGAATTATCAGAACAGACATTAGAGGAGTCCTGAAGCTTCTTTAACACACACTAACAGCCTGCGTTGCAGCAACTATAGAGGCAGTTTTCAAGCCACACCTCAGTTCCTGTGCTAAGTATAGCTCAGGAGATATGCCTCTCAGTGACAGGATTAGCTATGCTCCTATTGCTAATTCTTGGTGGAATTCACCCCAGTGCAAAGGCAAGGCCCTCAATCTGATTTAAACCAAGGCTGGATTAAGGCAAAGGCATTTTAGGACCAGGCATTAATCCTCAACTCCTGAAGTCACTGGATGACTTCAGAATCTCAGCTTTCACTTAAAAATGTGTTTCCCTAATCTATGTTTCCCTTATTTATCAATGTTGTGAAGAGAAGCTTGAAGACATGCCCCGATTGTAGCAGTTGACACAAGTATTTGCCTGTCTTCAGAGAACTTGAAAGAATAGCTCTGAGAGGGCTGAAGTGCCCCATATTTCTATTGGGACTGTAAACCTGAAACCTGCTTGTAGCTCCGCAGGGGACTAGGAGAAGCTCCTCCCCTCTCTGGGTCAGTGGTTGGCCACTCCACCTCACTGCACGCCTGCTCAGTCTCTTCTGGGAAAATGACCGTGCCATTAGTTTGGGGGTCCAGCCTATGATCAGGACACACCCACAGTCAGTAAGCCCAACCCCTCTTCTCTCCTTTCCCCCCTCACTGGACTGGCAACAATAGTCCAAGGATTCAGGCATGAAAAGAAGCTGTAGAACTGGGGTTGCAAAAGTGATTGAGGCTTTATTAGGGTATATGTGGTTGATCAGGGCTTTAAGGAGACTCCAGGGGCGATCATGGATGTGCAAGAGGAATATTGGACATCAATGGAGGGAGTTGCTGGAAAGAACTTGGAGATGGTGATGAGAGCAGGACTATAAGAAGCCTGGGATGAAGAAGGATGTGTGTGAAAGGCTGGACTTCTGGGAGCAGGACTAAATCCCTTTATGCTGAGGGACACCTACTGCAGTGTCTCAATGTACTGAGACAGCATGCCCCAGAAAGTCCTGCTGCCTTGGGCCAGAGATTCTGCTTTTTTGGCATTGCTACCTTTGCTTTCCATGAACCAGGGGAGTAATTTCTTTGCACTGCGCTTCACAGAGCTGGGACTTTTCCAGCCCAAAAGGCTGTGATTGCATATTTTACTCAGCCCAATTCGAGTGGAATTTAGCAAGTGAAATGAAGACACATTATTGTCCTTTCTCCACTGCATCATCTTTAAATATCAACATTAGAATGTCTATAGCTTCAATTATTTTCTCCCATAAAACTGCCAGCTAAGAACATAAGAATTACAAATGCCATCTCATCTTTCAAGCTAGTAAATCAAATCCTCTTCCTTCACAATTGCATTTGGAAAGCAAATGTAATCTGTCGTCCAATGAAAGCTCTGTTCGTCTGTTCTAAATTCAGTTTGGACAGAAAAAAACCCCACAAGGATGACTATAAGGATCCATTTTATTAATCAGATTAATAACAATTACTTCTGTAAAGCTTTTATGTCTGTGTTGAGCAAAGGTTATTGAAACAATCAACGGCCAATTGATACATTTGAGGCTGGCAACACTAAAATTACTGTGGGATATTTTTTAATGATGACTGCATAAAGAAGATTATATCTGACCTTTGTGTGTGAAAACATAAGGGGCATGCATGGATCTGGGGTAAGATATTATTGTAGTGCGTCCTTGTCATCCCTTAAGCTAAGGGACTGGTTCCTTCTAATGGCTCAGCAATAGATATTGTGAACATTCAGTTTTGCAGTTTGGTGCTCTTTTCCAAAAATAATTTTTTTTCTAACTTTCTCCCTCAAATTCTTGGTGAATCCACATTAAAAAGAGCAATGTAGGGTTGAATAAAACATTTAATAGATTCACAGATTTTAAGGTCAAGAAGGGACCATCATAACAATCTAGTTTTACCTCCTGGCCAGTGAAGGCCACAGAACATCACCTACCCACCCCTGTAATAAACCCATGACCCAGTGATAGACAACCACGAATCAAACCAGGAATTGATCTATGGCTATGTCCCATGTGGTAAAAGAAAGTAAAACACCTCGGGATTCATTCAAATGACACCTTTCATTTTATTTCCAAGTCTTCTTTAATATTTTTAATGTTAAAAAATGCAACCATAGTACATTTCTAACTAAAAAGTTGTTTTTAATAAAAACAATCTAAACTTTGCATTTGGAAAATGTCAAAATGGAATGTTTTAAGTGTGAGTATGATGTGTGTCTGTTAATACAATATTTATTACATTACACAACTCAGATTTGAATAATCACAAGATATAACAAAATTCAAATCCAGAACTGCAATTTTTAGCTGAGTATCATTTGTATAATGTCATTGCTCTCCAGTCTTCCTAAATCCCATGTCACTCACATTGCCATCTGCAATTTCTCCCCATTCTCTTCCATGTCATAGTCATGTTTCTTATTCTTGCATTGGCCTGTGATTTCATTTAACAAATTTCATGGATTTTAAGTCCTGAAGGGATCATTTATTTTAGCTTCCTGTATATCCCAGGCCTTAACATTTCACTCATATATTCCTATGTTAATCCCAAGAATTTAAGTCTCAAAGTGTTTCATCAATCCCTACATCTACTGCAATGGCCGGGAATTGATTTGGTGAGATATAGTCATATGAACACAGCAAGTGGTTCACACTTCATGCTGGAAAAGAAGATGAAAAAATGCTAAGATCCCTGCCAATCTTACCTGATAGAGAGTTCTTTCCCAAAACCAAATCTGTCAATCAATTAGACCCTGAGCAAATGAGCAGGACACACCAGTCAGGCATCTAAGAAACAACATTCTCTGTGACATATCAGAGCAATTGTTCAGGTCATCTAGTATCTCATATCCAACTGCAATCTCCATTCTCTAATGCTTCTGGGGAAGGCAAATCTGTCTTTCCCTGCCCCCTTGAATATATCTGACTGATCACACATGGAAACAGGAAATTCCATCCTGACCCCCAGAGGCAATCAAAAGAAGCTCTGAAGCACAAGGTTTCCTTATGGTAATTCTCTTAATACAGAGCTGTAAGTGTTTTGAGTATGTTGAGGACAATGCAAACAATCCTGTTCTCCTCATACGCCATGTAAGAAGAGGATAACCAAGTAGAGGGAAAACTGTTTATCAGTTTGGGGATGCCATCTTGGAATGTCCAAAGAACAACTTGGACTCCATCTTGGCTGCCCTTCTCCTTCTTCCCCAAGGTAATTTTCCTACTCTTGACCAGAAACTAGATAGACACATGACTTGGATTCTTCCCATAAATAACAGGTTATTTAGGTGCTGCCTCACCAGTTTTAAGGGGCTACCCTTCTGAGTGGCAGAGTTTGTATCTGCTTAGAGGGGTACACAGTACAATGCATGTAGGTCTTGTTACCCGCACAAATTTCTCTAACCCTTCCACACAGTAGGGACACACACCTTTACCTAGTTCCTAGGGCTCAAGGTGCAACCCTGTTAATTTACACACCCACCCTTACCCAATTCCTAAGGCTCAGGGTGCATCTTCCTGCGGGTTTTGCAGGATCTTTAGTCACTGAAAGAGCCTCACACAGTAATGTCCTTATCCTCTATTTATTGACAGTTCCCAAACAAGCAGAATGCACATGCTAAGCACACAGTATCATGCTCACCAGTCTTGAGAAAGGCAGGCAGACTTCCCCTGTTGTCCAGGCAAGGTCAGTCTCTCTGGATCTTAGCTGCTGCACATCTCGGTTGTACAGGAGAGTCCTGGACGCTCTTATCTTAGGCTGGGTCTTGGAGGTGAGTTTTTCTTCTTGGAGTTCCTTGTCTCTCTTTGGTCTTCCAGCCTTTTCCTTCCTTCCTCCTTCTGCTTCTGCTACTTCCGATCTTCTTCTTCCTGATCTCCTTCTTGTACCCCAGTTTATATAATGAAAACTGAGTCTTGCTTAGCTATACCTTAACCAATTATTTTAGTATAATTTTACTAACCAATCATAACAAAATTACCTAACCAATCATACCCTACCACCTTAATTGATTTACACCTAGCAAAATTAATTATACAACAGACAGAAAGAAACAGTTACAAACCAGACAGAGATCACACAGTCAAACAATCGGAAAGTGTAATGACAATGATCACAGAGTGAGGATTCCACAACATTCTCTATTGATAAGCAGCTTCTTGCCAGAAAGAATGACGTTACTTAAGTTTTCTTTACCCATCTTTAGATCTGTTTCTTTTTCTGGTGACAGTGGGGGGAACTATCAGGGCAAAGTCCCCTCCTCTCAGCCTGGTGTGACACTTTTTAATACAATTTAGATGGAATTGTGAGTATGTGACTTCAGGCCTTACAGTTAATGGCTGCTGCTCTTCAGTCTTGCTGCAAAGGTGGCTTTGTTTCAGGCCTAGCACAGGCCTTTCAACATGGCTACAGAAAAGCCATATTGTTACAGTCTGGTTGAGGGAGGGTGAGCTCACCTACAATCAAGGGGTGTGTTACCAGCTGCCACCCCTCCTAACTCAAGACAAACAGACATCCACAATTACAAAGGGAGGAAGAATGGGCCAACCATCATTGGAGAGCTAACATCACTGTATCACTCCTTACCTGTGATACCATCTGGAATTGGAATCTGGATATGTCTCATTGATATGTCTCATTGGAATCTGGATACTGTCCTCAAGCTGCAGGACTTGGTAGAAATTTCCTAATCTTCCATTCTGTTACTTGGATCCTGTCCTAGGGGGAGGAATCTCACCTGTGTCACAGTCAGCATACCACTTTTTTGTTACTTATCTTTAGTTGTGAGGGTCCTTGTTATTCTTATGTTCTTAATCTTTCGGTTTACCTTTCATCTATTTTGTTTGGAACTGATAATTAAATATCCTGTTTTGTTTGCACCCACATTCTAGTTGGCTTTATTTCTCTTAAGTGGCCAAGACAAACCCGATTACAGAAGCGAGTAGGGGACATTCTTCTATGCTGGTTCCCTTTCGATCCGTTATACCAGCCAGCAAGCAGGCAGATTAATAGATGCAGATCGCAAGGTGAAGAGGGCCTATCATGACCATCTTACACCAAGGCTTCAAGGCACAGACCTCAGAATTCCTTCCAAAAACTGTGTTATGGGATTCCTTTTAAAATTGTATGCTTAATCTTCACCCTGTCAATCTTCTTTTATTGCATTGTCCCTAACATCCTATCTGTGCCTTTAATTATACCTCATTTGTCTGTTTCTCCTACAATTCAGCTTTTTCTATCCTTTCTTTTGTGTTTCCTCCTCGACAGAAGCTGATCCACAAAACCTTTACCTTCAATTCTCCCTCAACATCACAGTGCCTACCAGAAAGAAGTACAGAGAGACAATCATATCTTTCTTTCTTTCTTTCTTTCTTTCTTTCTTTCTTTCTTTCTTTCTTTCTTTCTTTCTTTCTTTCTTTCTTTCTTTCTTTCTTTCTTTCTTTCTTTCTTTCTTCTTAAAACATGTGGATTATATTTTGTTCTATTTTTTTTTATTCTCCATCATGCTGCACACTAATTTTTGTTGAGTAACCATTTAACATTATCTTCAGCTCACATTGATCTAAGCAGATAATAATAGCAATTCCATACTTTGAACTATTTCAACTGAAATCAGGCAGTTTGGTTTCCCCCATAAAGTTCCTCTAAAATGCTAATTTTGAGGAGTTCAGTGTCTAAACAGTCATGATATATTAATATATAATTATGTGCTGTAAATATGTTGCTTTGCATAATACATCATAGCATAAGCTGATCTTTATAAAATGATTTTAAAGATTGAACCAGAAATAGTTTTAGTTACTATCAGTAAAAATGCACAGGTGGTGTGCTTAAATATAGGTTTCTCCTTCAGAATGACAGTGGAGAGATGCACTTCATTTGCAAGCTAAATGTGTTATTTAGCTTCAAAGATGATGAAGCGCTGGACTACTTTGAATGCTTGCTCAGGTGTTCAAGGCTACAAGTTTATTTATCAGAATGACCTTTACAAATAACTATTCTATCTTGGAAAGCTAAAAACTGAAAGCTGAATGGCTACACAGCAGTGCTTTCTTTAAATATAATTATTGAATGGATGTGGAGAAAAATAGACTGTATCCTAAACAGAACTTCTAATCATCATGCATATATTAAATCATTATCAATCATTAACTCACTATAGAAAACAAAACAAAGTTGACTTTGATTCCATCCAGCCTCTTCTCTATGAGCAATGGTTAGTCAGACAGTATTTGCTTTATGAACCAAAAATGAGTAAGGAGACATTCATACTTTTACTACTGTGGCAAAACTCTTGGGTACAGCAATGTTTTGTTGAAGGATTTCATGCAGCAAGTGGAAACTTAACAAACAGACCTGAGTCAGATTTTAAAGGAGTTAGGCACCTTTAGAAATGGAGTTTTCAAAAACATCTGCGTGTCTAATAACCATTGAAATAACAAGCAATACTATGGCATCTTAGGGTATGTCTACACTAGAAAATTATTTCAAAGTAACTAAATTTGAAATAATAACTCTCCAAATAACTATTTCAAAATAAGATTATTTCCTGAGGAAAGTAGGAGTACAGATTTTGAAATAACCAACCTGTTATTTTGATATAATGGGTTTAGTAGTATGGGTGCTCCACTTATTATTTCAAAAAGGGGGGGGGGGGCATTTCAAAATAACTCCCTACTGTAGCCTAGGGCCTAGAGACTAACAGCTTTATTGAAATGAATAAGTTTTAAGCTCCTAGATGCTTTTGAGAATCCTACTAGGTGCCTAAATATATTTTAAAATCTAACCTCTAGCGTATAATTTCAGAACAACAATTTTGCATAATATTGAGGACTCCAAAAAAAGAAAAGATAATACTCATAATAATGGTGAATGTTAAAGATAATGTGTTTTGTCAACTCACTGCATTTCTATCATTGAGTTAATTCTGCCATTAAAAAAAAAGATGTTCTATGCAACTTTGCCTAGATTTGAATGGAATGAACTCTGGGCGACATGTTCAAATGCTGATAACTGGAGTGGGCTCCACACAAGACTTATGTGGCTAATATTTTCCCCCAGTTCATGAATGCTCTTTGCCTCGGTTAATGAATGTTTTAGGACTTACGCAGGAGATACATGTCTGAACAACTGGAGAGAGTCTGCAGAATGCATGCTCTGCAGTGGAGCCAAAACTGGGATTTGGGCACTTAAATCATGGATTTAGGCACCTCAATTCCTTTACAGATCACGCCCTTTCTGCTTGCACCATCAGAGCTTTGATTTTCTCTGTGAAACTATTTAGATTCTTCTTCTCGTCGCCATAAACAATAGATCCCTCAATTGGGGCCTATACAATGTTCACTCAATTCAATTCATGAAGCCTCTTATCCATTTTAACAGGCATTTCAGTTAGGTATGACTGATCTCTACCAGGTTTCTTCAGGAATCTTCTGGAAACAAGGATGACCCCCAAAAAAATAAGTCTTCAAAAAGCAGTTTGAAGTCAGAAATCTTTTAGCTGTTGTATGAAAACTGTATGAAATATTTCTTGTTTGACTGTTCCTCTTCAGATATTTTGGGCCTGGTCTACTCTGGAGCAGAAGGACAACCTAAAATATGCAACATCAGCTACATTAATTGCGTAGCTGGAGTTGACATATCTTAAATCACCATCCACATAGCGGAAGGTCAACAGGAGCAAACACTCCCATTGGCTTTCCTTTCTCTTCATGAGGAACAGGAGTACTGGAGCCAACGGTGGCACCTTCTGAGTTTGATTTAGCTTGCCTTCACTAGATCCACTAAATCAGTCCCTGAAAGCTTGACCGCAAGCTGTTGATCTTCCCAGTAGCGTAGACATTCCCCTGGAGTCTACGGGCCTGAACTTGATCTCACTGATGCCTGTTTAAATCAGGAGCAACCTTATTTTAGCCAATGGAGTTAAACCTGTGAAAAACAAACCTGAGGCAGAATCTGTCTCCCATATGTCCAAGCAGTTGAGAGAAGTTTCTTAATCTTTGAGCTCTCAAATACAGAAATAGGAATGATTTCCCACTGTTCAAAACCTAGCAGATGGGTGGATAGAAGAAGCACATATTTTATTTTACATGACAAAAAAATAATGTAATGTGTCTTTCAGATGGACATATCTTCTAAAATTCAGTAATGAAGAGACTGAATTAGCAATGTAAGCAAACATAATGTAGCTTTCTATTGATTTTAGGAACTAGATGTGGCTGTATAATACAGTTGGTATTTGCTGTTAGTTTTGTTAATGGATTTGAACAAAGTTAACAGCCATATTAGAAAAATTGTGTGGAAGAGATGTGGTGCTTATGCTACAGGCTTAGTAGTTGTTCATGTCAGATTAGCATTCTGTGATTTGACATAAGGCCTTTTATTTTGATCATACTGTAGCTTCACAATCAATTAGAAAGCAAGCTCTGGCAATAGAATATGTCTTAGAAAAATCAATAACTTTTCCATCGTCTCTTTTAAAGATAAGATGAAAAGTAGGACAGTCAAGGCACATTATTGTTGCTAACCTTTAGCAGTGGAAAATCCACAAACATATTCAATGACTACTTACATACGATGAAAGGGGTCATGACGGCTTGAGTTCAGCTTATGTTAGGAAACCATTGCACAATAAAAGCCTTATTGGTGATAAAGTGCTTCACTTGTATATAATCGTAAATGGATATATTGACAGCCAAAATGGATTCTGCTCAGATTACTGCTTATCTAAAATGAAAACCTGACCACAAATGATCTATATACATAAGAATGTGTGGCTGAGAAGGTCAGAACTTAGAAATTAACTGAATTTTTTTCAAGGACTCGTGACAATATTTTATTTATGTAGGTAGAGTTGGGGCGGGGGAGACACACAAAGTCTTAGGAGCCACTATCTCAGTATATTACTTATACATGGGAAACCTTGAACAATGAAAGAAACATAAAAATATATCATCATGACAATCCTAATAGTTTAGCTGTGTTCTGTCCCTAACATTTGATTTAATTGCTCATGGTATCAGAAGGAAGTCAATAGAGACAGTCATTTATTTACCTGTTCTATTTTACTTTAAAAATGTGGCCTGGGTTAAAGGAAAGCAAGGAGTAATCCCAGTCTTCCCAGATAGGTGGCACCCATAAGGTAGATACATGGTTGCTCCTGCTTAATTGTTGTGTTCCATAAGTTTCTGTTCCTTTCCAAATCCTGTTAAAAGCCTACTTGAACCAATTGACAGAAATCATGTGATACCATGAACCCAACTATTAGTGGGTTTGGCAGAATTCTATGTAATTCTTTGTAGAAATATGATAGATAAAACTGATGCTTATTTTAAGCTTTTACAGAAGTTTATCTATTTAATTTTTTGCAAATGTGGAAAATTATGGTCTCTAAGCATTCTTTTAAAATAGCTGTTTAAATTTTCATAGTCATGGGAAATAAATTTTTTGGGAGGGGCAGACAAATATTTAGTGACAGTAGACATCAAGGTTCAAAATATGAAGGTTTTATACTCATTGAAACACAAACTGACAACATTCCATAGGGGGGGGGGGGTGTGGATGTTCAACCCAGGACCTGACCCACTCCACCCTTTCCTCCATGACCATAATCCATTCCTGCCCTTGTTCAAACCTTGACCCACATCTTCCTGCCTCTCTCCCCACCTCTTCATGCCCCCTTTTGTCTCCTATCGTGCAGCACCTCCTGCATGCAGCTGAACAGCTGATATGAAGTAGGTGCCTGGAGTTTGGGAGGAGGGAAGGAAATGAGCTTATTCTGCTGACAGGCAGGAGGCATGTGGGGTGGAGAGGGGAGGGAAGACACTGATCCTCATCTATAGCACTGCTGATGGATGCTGAGCCCCACTGTTTTTTTCTGTGTGTGCTCCAGGGCTGGAGTATCCCTGGTGTAAATGCCTATGAAACATTCCCTGTCCAAACATACATACTGAATATTCTTAAATCAACAAATCGTATCTGTTTTACTATTCATTCACTATTACATGTGTGATAAGTCTAATTCAAGAGTGGATCATTGGATTTTGACTGTAAAACTTTGCAAACAGTATTTCTTCATCTATCTGTAAATTTCTGTTATCCATTAAAATATTTTGTGTTCTGTGTGTATAGTGAAATCAAAATTTATCAATAAAAATATTCATCCTTCCAAGTCTATTTTTGCTGGCAAGAGTAAGTCTGAGGTCCGACACTGGGTTCTCAAAGTACAAAGACATGCTACACAGGTATCTGTCAAACACAAGCAGTTTATTTCCTGACAGCTATCAGCTGTATCCCTTAACTAAAAGAACATGATAGGAAAAGTGGCATTTTTTACATCCCTTCTGATAACCGGGGAACCCATTTTGGCTGCAGATGAAGTGGGAGACTGTTTCAGCTTCTGAGGTGCCAGTATCCAAAGCCCATCAGTAAGGTCCAAATTGCTGTGCTCTGGTGCAGCTTTAAATACTGTGTCTCTTCCTTGTTTGTGGCAGTTTGGAAATTTCCAGGGGTTACTCATTGCTTGTTACAGTATGGCGCAGCTGTACTGCTTGTCCTTTAAATTTGTTTACATGATCAGTACATTTAGGTAAACAAGATTGTTATGTTCCCACCCTTATCTACAATTCATTCTTGCTACAATGGCGTATGTTATAGAGGCTTGCTTCTGGCTCATCAGTAGTAGGGAAAGAGGGGAGAATGGAAAAGAGGGGAGAATGCAGGCCTCACTACCTCTATACTTCACACATACAGAGTTCTTCCGCAATTGACCTCTACATCTATATATTAACCAAGCTGCAAGTCTCTCATATTTCTGTCACCAATAAGTCTATTGTCACCCACATTTATATAGTGTGGGTTCTTTTGTCAACCTAGTGGCAAGGCCACATAGCTAGTTTAATGAATCTGCTGTTGTCTCACAACTAATGGATATGGCCTTCAGCTTGAGCAGCAGAGGCTTGTGCTTTTAGAATAATCTCTGCAGAAAAGAAACTATCTTTACACTGTTACTTTCTTCTGCTTTGTTTTAGTGTTGATAAAGCCATGCCAGTTCCAAGATATTAGAGAGACGAGATAAGTGAGGAAATGCATTGTATTGGATGAACATATGTTGGTGAAAGAGAAAAGCTTTAAGCTTACACAGAGCTCCTTTTCAGGTCTGGGAAACACATTGAGTATCACACCTCAATACAAGGTGGCAAAGATAGTTCTGCATAAGGAGTTAATGTGTGTTGCAAGACAGCACTCGTGGTGCTACATGGTGATGCCTAGAGGTCATGCAGCTGGTTCTAGCAAGGTTAGGGATCATTTATAAAGTATAGGGGAGACTGCATTTATCTCAGTAAGTAACTTAGCAATTTCCACTAAAATATTTTCTTGTGACATTATTTTTAAGACACCATCACACCTTCCGGCTGTGTCTAGACTGGCCAGTTTTTCCGGAAAATCAGCCGCTTTTCCGGAAAAACTTGCCAGCTGTCTACACTGGCCGCTTGAATTTCCGAAAAAGCACTGACTTCCTACTGTAAGAAATCAGTGCTTCTTGCGGAAATACTATGCTGCTCCCGTTCAGGCAAAAGTCCTTTTGCGCAAAACTTTTGCGCAAAAGGGCCAGTGTAGACAGCTCAGATTTGTTTTCTGCAAAAAAGCCCCTATCGCAAAAATGGCGATCGGGGCTTTTTTGCGGAAAAGCGCGTCTAGATTGGCACGGACACTTTTCCACAAAAAGTGCTTTTGCGGAAAAGCGTCCGTGCCAATCTAGACGCTCTTTTCGGAAAATGCTTTTAACGGAAAACTTTTCTGTTAAAAGCATTTATGGAAAATCATGCCAGTCTAGACGTAGCCTCCTTGTTTAAAGCAGACTGTTAAAGTTTGGCAGAAATAAAATCCACAGAATGCAGGTGCCTTTTTTTTGGCCCATGAAATTCTGCTCATCTTATTCAGAGATATGAAATGGTAAAGTATAACCATATCTGTTATGCCTGGACACCACTGCCACCTAAGCAACAGCCGTAACTCCTGCACACTGTACTAAGACTAGTTGGTAACTTCCAAAACAGCTGTAGGAGAGAAAAAAGACCTGGACTGTGCCTACACTAACAGATGTAAGGCCCTGGTAGTTACAGCACTGCTCAAAGAGTGCTGCAGAAAAATGGCTGTTGTGTGTGAATGCTATGCTTATTGTGGTGGGGGAGAATGTCTACATTAGCAGTTCTGACACTATCTGACACTATCACATAGAGCTACTTTTCAACAGACGTTGGGAAAAGGGGAGGGAAGTGTGTGTGACAGGTAGTGTGTGTGTGAGAGGAGGGGGGAAACTGTTTGGAGGGATGTCAGCATGCTGATTTGTAATTTCAGAAAGGAGCAGGAAACAACCCTTCCTGAGGCTCAGCTCCCCCAGCCCTGCCTCCCTCCCTGGTTCTTTGCACTGCATTCTCTCTCACACATTCACATACACAGAAATTTGTCTTTGTGTTCAACAGCATAAGAATTTCATCTGACTAGTTTGCTCTGTGTCCTGGTGCAAATGGGGCTCTGAAAGCAGACACTCATAAATGGAGCTCTGAAAGCAGACCATCGAGTTCCACAATCAAAGTGTGGATGTGACTTGAGAGATTATGGGCCATTTCAGGAGGGCAGCCAGAATGCAACAATCAATTGAAGTATCCAGACTGGACCTCCAGTGCTTTAGCCAGAATGCAGCAAGCTCCACACTTCTTATCAAGGTGGCTCAGGCCAGGTCTAAGGGAATGTTAAAGCAAGAAGTGCAACTACAGCTATGTTAATTACATAGCTGGAGTCTTGTTTTGCATTTCCCCACCATCCCCACAACAGAAGGCTGATGGGAGCAATCACTGCTGTTGGCAACCCTTACTCCTTGCACAGACAGGTGTACCAGCAGCTGGCAGAGGTGCCCTCTGAGTTCAATTTAACGAGTCTTACCTAGACTCGCTAAATCAAACTCTGGAAGATTGATTGCAGCAGCGTTGATCTTCCATCTATTGAAAACATGGCCTTAGCTACAGCTCAGCAAGTGCAGAGTTAGTGCACATTAAGTGTCTTGCCAGTGTGGAAACCTTGGGAGTTACAGCCCCTAGTGACTCAAACGTATGTACTGGTTATCACATGTGGCAGGAACTCCCACAACTCCCAGGGGAAAGGGAGAGGGAGGAAAAGACTATGCTGGGATTCCTCAGTCCATTGGTAGAATGTGAAGCTGTTGGTCCATCCCTATCTGAGATAAGAATTTCCCCCCACAACTAGCTAATGTAGTTAATTGTGTGGCTAAAATAGTAGTACTGTATTCTGTGCTAAAAATTAAGGATTCAAAATACACTGATAATCCAAATTGGGATTATAAGAGTATTACAGTTGCACATAATGGATTTTCTTTTTGACCTTTTCATTTAAAATACTGTAGACAAATACATACACACCAAAAACTGTGTTGAAATAATTAGATTTCAGAGTTGACTTGGTATTGGCCCAAGAATGTTGAATGAACTCTGCCAGGAATATCATAACTGTCACCACTGGAACTGGTTAGAAAGTTTCTGAAATGTTTTTTCCATCAGAAAATACCTACTGATCAGATGTAAAATATGTCAATTCTGCAGAAATTTCATTTTGGGAAAAACTGAAACAAAATATTTTGATCGGTTTGAAACATTCTGATTTGACATGTTTTGTATTAGCATATTATTTTTAATTTCAAAACAGCTTTTTTGTTTTATTTTAAACTAAAACAACTTTAAATATCAAAATTAAAAGTTTTATTTTTTTATTGAAGAAAAGCATTTCCTTCAACTACAAAAGGTAATGAGGAAGAGGAGGAGCAGGAGGAAGAAATATTCAGGGGAAATTTTGAATATTTTTTATACTTCCCTTCTTCTTCTTTTGGAATGATTTTTTATTCAAAATCATGGAATTTCTCATTAAACAGAAAATCCAGTTCCTGCACACCTCTACTTATCATGTGCCATTCAATGTGCTAGGTGCAGAAAATCATAGAAATGGGGTACTGGATGGAATTTTGATACATCATCTATTCTAGTTGTCAGCACTGAAACAGGATTGAGTATTATTTTGACCATTCCTGAAAGGTGTTTCTCTAACCAGTACTTAAAAACCTTGTCTGATGGAGATTTCAAAACCTCACTAGGTAATGTATTCCAGTACTTAACTGTCCTGACAAGAAGTTTTTCCTGGTCCCTAATTTAAATTTCCCTTGATGCAATTTTAGCAAATTACTTCTTGTCCTGTTCTCAATGCCTCTAATGCCAGGGGGAAGGGAGTGTATGTAGTCAATAGGATTAAACGATAAGCTTAGGTTTATTGGTTAATGATGCAGTCATCTACACGTTGCTATCCCTATTCTTTAGCTAAAATACCCATATATCACCTTGTGTTTTTATGCATATTTTCAAAAAACATAAACAAAACACCTGATTGTACCCAGATCTACTCCCAAGGAAACGATGAGACATTAAACACATTTCAGATCTTAGTCACATTGTTTACTGCACTACTGGAAAGTTTTCAGATCTAAGTGTGACATAACAACCTATATAGAATATTGTTGCAAACTGAAGGATTTAGAATTGAGGAAATGCCAGATTTACAGTTGCTTGTTCAACCTTTATTGTGTCTCCCCTCCCCCCAAGCTTTATGAAATCATACATATTTACATGGTCACATTGTCTGGGCATTTTTCTATATTCATTTGTGGAAGATGTATGTATAAGGGAAAGAATTAAAGTTGTATAAGGTACTCTAAATCTAACAAAAACAACATGGAGTCCTGATGTACCTTAAAGACTAATACATTTATTTGGACATAAGTTTTCATGAAGTCCACAGCTCATGAAAGCTTATGCCCAAATAAATGTGTTAGTCTTTAATATGTCTACACTACAGAGGAAGATTGAACAATTGCTGTTGATCTTCCAGGGTTTGAATTAGCGATCTAGTTAAGACCTCTAATTCGAACTGGGGGGGAGGGGCACTCTGGTCAATGTCAGTAACCCTGCTTTCACAAGGAGTAAGGGAACTTGAAGGAACAGTGTTCTTCCTTCAACTTCCTGCAGTGTAGACAGCACCAAAAGCCGAGTTAAACTACTTCAATATCAGCTACGCAATTAACGTAGCTGAAGTTGTATATCTTAATTAAACTTTGCCCTGTTGTGTAGACCCTAAGGTGTCACAGGACTCCTCGTTTTTGCTGAAACAGACTGTGGCTGTGTCCAGACTCCATGCCTCCGTCGACGGAGGCATGTAGATTAGCCAGATCGGAAGAGGGAAATGAAGCCGCGATTAAAATAATCGCGGCTTCATTTAAATTTAAATGGCTGCCCCGATCTGCCGATCAGCTGTTTGTCAGCAGATCGGGAGAGTCTGGACGCGATGCCCCGACAAAGAAGCCTTTCTTCATCGACACAGGTAAACCTGGTTTCACGAGGCTTACCTGTGTCGATGAAGAAAGGCTTCTTTGTCGGGGCATCGCGTCCAGACTCTCCCGATCTGCCGACAAACAGCTGATCGGCAGATCGGGGCAGCCATTTAAATTTAAATGAAGCCGCGATTATTTTAATCGCGGCTTCATTTCCCTCTTCCGAGCTGGCTAATCTACATGCCTCCGTCGACGGAGGCATGGAGTCTGGACACAGCCTAAGATAGTTACCCTCTGAAACACATAAATCTAGCATATCTTAACCTTCCAAGACTTGATTTTGCAACCTAAATAAAAGTTCTTTTAATGAAGTTTTTTATTTACAGCTTTTAGGAATCTTCCAACAGAATGCTTTTGGATGAAAAATTAGATTTCCAAAAAATCTATTTTTTTTCATGGGGAAATTTCAGTTTTGTTCAACGTTTCAATTTTCTGTCAAGAAAACATTTCTAATGATGCACCATGATTTGCCCTCTGATTTAACCACCTCTGCACTTCACTCAGTTTCCATGGTCACAGTATGTCAGGGAAGAGGAACCATAAAAGCGTGCCTTTTTATATTTTAACAATAATTAGAAATATATGGATGCTCCAAGAAAGAAATAATAATTCATAAGTGTGTCATCACTTAACTTATCTCAGTGACTGACTATCATGAGGCTCATTCACCAGCAGTGTAACCACTTGTGTCTGAGTGAAATGTGCTTTTGTGCCCAGTGCTCCACATGGGTTGTCATGGTGAAACATTCACCTTTTCAGGGAGAAATGTATAGTCCAATCCCAGGAGTACCTTTTAGGGGGCGATAAGGAGTCTGTAGACCCCTTGAAGGTTGAACCTCTGAATTTCATACTTGAGATCTGTTTAAAATGCATGCCCTACCCTCAGATACAGCTCTTAACTGCAACAGAGCTTGTGCTGCTCTGAGCTTTGCCTTTGGGATGCGGAGTTTGTTAATAAACAGAGGGAGGCAGGGTGATTAAGATAACAAAAGGTGTGTCATCCAAATAACTGAAGGATCCTCAGATGATCAGGAAAACATTGCCTGGTACTCCACTGAAAAAAATCAGTTTCAGTGGGTCTATGCTGATAAATAAAGCAAACAACAAACAATGTGCCATTAAAATTTTAAATAAACAAACAAATCCTGAAGATGACTTCATGGTTTTTCTGAAAGTGAATAGGTGTTGTGGAGTAACATGTGGGGCCTGAACTTGTTCTTTTGATGTCAAAAAGGACAAATATGTGCTTCAGAATTGGGTCCATTCTTACCGGAGCTTATCCTGTTTCATCTACAGCAGTGTTTCTAAAAGTGTTCTGCGAAACCACTTTGAGAAACACATTAATTGGTCACCCCGGTTTGTTTATGTACTGGTGCTGCGGCCACGGAGCCTCGTGGCTCTCATTGTCTCCGTTTCACTCTTTGCAGCCAAGTGGAGCAGCAGGAAGCGGAGGTCCGGCCCACGCCGCTTCCCGCAGCTCCCCTTGGCTGCAAAGGACGAAACAGAATGAATGAGAGACATGCGGCTCCGTGGCTGTGGTGCCAGTAAATAAACAAACTGGGGTGGCCAGTTAATGTGTTTCTCAAAGTGGTTTCACGGAGCACTTTCAGAAACACTGATCTACAGGATCTGTAAGGATAGGTCATAAGCAACAACCCTGATCATCATTGTCCTCCTTTGCAAAGGGAGTATATATTTTGCACAGTCTTCCTAAGCACAAAGGCTAATAACAGGGATATTTTAGGGACAGTATAAATGTACTTCTTTTTACATTAAGGCACCAGGGGATGTTTTCTTTTTCTGAACGTGATTTACTTTTTTATCTGATCATATGATTACATTCTCTTCAAGGTATTATTGAAATGTTGCAATGACCTTCACAGCCAATTATGTTGCATTGTTGTATTCTTTTCAACAGTGTGGAAGTGCTGAAAATCAGATATAAAATCCAAGTAGTATCAAAACAAGCAAAGTAAGTTCTACAGAAAATATATTTGATGGAAAAAATGAAAACAGTGAGAGATTGGATGGCAGATAGCGTGTAACTTACATAAATAGTCAATAGTAGTTGTTATACAATGATAGGCAATGAATCCATCTAGATACTTACTCTGTACTCATCACCATGGTAACACTGTGCCTACCTTGCAGAGTCCTCTGAAGAAAATTGCTTTGGCTATCCCATTGAAGAGAATTGCCCAGTGTTCAATGGCAGTGAAGGCAGGAGGGCTGAGCACATTACAACTGGAAAAGAAATACAAATAATTTTTCTAGTGATTCAATGGGCTCATTCTTGCTCCCATGAATTCAATGTGAGTTTGTAGCCAATAAACAGAATCAGGATTTGGTACTATATCAAGTGTTAGGCAAAATGTTATTACTCTTACTCTTACGCTTACTCTGACTACACTAGCACCTGGAAGCCCCAATTAGATGCCCCAATGGGTTAACATAGTATTAATAAAAAGAGAGTTCTTGCTTCTCCTTCCCTCGCTATTTAAAGAAATGGAATAGAATTGGCAACAAAGAAGTTTAAAGAGGAATGTGCATGATAGAGACTGAGGTTTCACACTTACCATGAATTAAAACTGTGTGTCTAACAGAAGACATTTTCATTAAGACCTATATTAAAGAGATTCCTACATCCCTCTAATGTCCCAGTATACTGCTTGAATAAGATGGTTGGTCATGGAGTTTTACACCACCTATGTTTTCGGAGGGACCTGCACTCAAAAACATTTCCTATCTCATTTTCAGTCAGGCAAATGGTTTTCTTTTAATAATTTTTCCTCTTTCATTTAAAATAGAAAGTCTTAACAATAGCCAGGAAAGGGACCAAAAGTTCTCAGAAAGCATGAGACAAGATAAGACGATAGGAAACAACAAGAGAGCAGGAAAGTTTCTTTGCAGCAATTATGAATGGAGGTATTTAAAGAAAATAAATCCTGAGTACATAGAATAATAGCCTTGATTAATCTTTTCTTGGGGAACACAGGAAAATGCTATTTCTGATTAACATCCTCATTATTATATTACTTCCAAATATTTCACATGTCTCATCTTCCTCATTATTAACAGGAAGAGCTGAGATTAAAGTAGATGCTATATAAAACATACATTGATTCAATAGTTTAAATTAACCAATGACCCATGTTTCTTGTTACAGAGATGCAGCTGTTTTAGTCTGTTCTAGCTGAAACAAAAGACAGGACTATGCAGCACTTTAAAGACTTACAAAATGGTTTATTAGGTGATGAGCTTTCGTGGGCCAGACCCACTTCCTCAGATTAATATGTGGAAGACAATTATTTGATCATAAGTACAGGTATGAGAATCTTGTCAAATATAGGTTGGATGCAGCAGATTCATAGGTGAAGCAGATTCATCCAGCATGGGGTGAAAAAAAGCTTACACAGAAAGAACAACATTTGATTCTTAATGTCCTCCCATCCTCTTGAGTTGATTTTGGGCAGAGGTTGAGTGGAGGGGAAGAGAAGGGACCTCTAACGTTATTTGGAAATACAGTTTCCCTGGGCTGAGCAGTACTTGCAGGCCTTACTGAGGTTCCTTTCCGACATTACGATAGTGCTTGCACTTATTCCTGGATTCCTTTCTCTACAGACAGAATTATATTTGTAGAAATTCTCTGCATGAGTCTGTTGGCTTTGTGCAAATGAAAATGTATCTTTTGACATATGACTTTTTACAAAGATATTCTGGCCTCAAGAAAGCAGAAAAAAAATCAACAAACATGGCTGCTCCCTGCTGCAAACTACTGGTTGCTGTAGTAATATAGCCATAGTTCAAGGAAAGGGTGAATGCTTGAGGCAACTATAAACTTGCACAGACTCTCTGTATTAAACAGAGGAAGAATGATTGCTTCCCGTTACTGATTTTTTACAATATAACAATAAAATGATAAAAAATGAAGCAGACACAAAACTAAAAAGTCATCAAGTCTGAATTCCACTGGAATTGATCTGTGGAAGAAGAAATATGGCAACATTTCCAAGTATACTCTGCTTCTAATTTTCTCTTTGTTCTTATTTAACTTATGTGCTAGAATCAGTTAATCATTTTCCCTTAGTTATGTTAAAATGTTGAGTCATTTCCTTTCTTAATATCAATGCTATGTTAGTTCCTAAATCTTTTCACTGGCTAAATTTTTCATATTTGTTATTGTAGACATAGGCACCAACTCCGTGGCTGCTTGAAAGCTGAAAAAAATTAGTGGGTACTTAGCACCCACTGGCAGCCGAAATTATCTCTCTCCTTCCAGCCTGTGCTGGAACAGCTGTTCAGTGGCATTCAGGAGTCACTGGGAGGAAGGGAAGTGAGCAGGGATGGGTCACACTTGGGTGAGAAAGCAGAAATGAGTGGGAAAAGAAAGGAAGAAAGAGTCGAGGCAGATGAGGCCTTAGAAGAATGGATGAAGGGTGTTGGGGCCTAAGGTGGAGTAAGGGTGAGAAAAAGCAGGATGGAGTGTGCAAGGGGGTTAGGGCTGAGAAGAGGTTGGGCATCCCCAGGGAAAAGTTGTAAGCATTGCCTGTGATTGCAGATCTTCACAATTTTAACATTTCAAAGAACTGCTGAGACCACATGACTCAAAGAGAAGTTACTACAAAGAATTCTTTACTAGGTGGATGGTGGGTCTTGCCGACATGCTCATGGTCCAACTAATCACCATATATGGGTTTGAGAAGATTAAATTAACAAAGACTCTGAGTGGTTTTCATTTTCCTCTGCAGCATGGGATATAGGTCACTTACTTTACAAACAAATATAAATGGTGAACGATTTGTTACTGGCAGTCTTAAAATCATGATCTGAGGACTTCAGTAACTCAGCTAAATATCAGGAATTGGTAGGTGAGATTCTGTGGCTGCAATTTATGCAGAGATTTGAAAATTAAAATTAGGTGATCATAATGACCTCTTTCATCCTTAAAAATCTATGAATCTAAGTTCCTTTCTCATATTTTAGTATTATTTAAAATTGCAGTGAATGGTTCCTCTCACCACAGAGGGAGAAAACATAATTAAGTTAATCGGAAAGAAAGATAAAAAGGTAACAGACAATATATTTTTACGTTTAATTCAGCCAAAGCAAAACAGAAAGGGTGTTCAGCGGAAGACAGACAAAAACTAGGTTTCTAAAACTGTGATCAAAAGAAAAAAAACTAATAGTAAATGACAGCAATTTGACTGCCAACAATCTGAGTAGTAGAGGCATTAGCAATCACAGGATAAGCCTTCGTGGTTGATTATGAGGGATCCTATATATTCATTAGCACAAAGACTTAGGTGACTGACAGATAGCTTTCTAATTGTTGATCTACCCTCTTTATGTTATGCTCTAGTGGCTGTGCATTATAAGACAATAGATTAATTAAATCGGCAGGGTGGAGACAAAACTTATAAATACCAAAAGAGACAAGGAAAAGTGTATAATTAGCTACATTATTTCATGTTTAACTTAATTTAGAATATCATGGAGTGGAGTTAAGCCATGAAATTAAAAACAGCTTTAATGTATATAATATCTAAATATGCTGTACACGTTTAATAGTGTAGTTACTAAATTGAAATATAAAGGATGAAAACAGAAATTAGGAAGTATAATCGAAATTGAAAGGAAGGGATATTAATTAATAGTCTTAAACACCTTTGCAAGTTTTCCTTCTTCCCCTAAGGTTTCTATTGGATCTTGGCACAAGACCTATGGAGTGGGACATGTAGAGAAATTGTTATGACACTTTTCCTTCCTATTGATCCTGGGGACAGCCAAAGGCTGGCTCAGCCCATGTGTCACTTGAGGCTGCCTCAGAGCTCCTGTAAATTTTGCGACCTGGGCTATGACTACACTGTAGTCTTCTTGTGCAAGAACTTTTTGTGGAAGAGATTTTCCACAAAAAGTTCTTGCACAAGAGATTGTCCACGCTGCATGTATTTTTGCACAAGAGATGTTCTTTTTGCCCAAGAGAGAGCGTCCACACACTTAGGGTATGTCTACACTACCCCGCTAGTTCGAACTAGCGGGGTAATGTATGCATACCGCACTTGCTAATGAAGCCCGGGATTTGAATTTCCCGGGCTTCATTAGCATAAGCGGGGAGCCGCCATTTTTAAATCCCCGCTGCTTCGAATCCCGTGTAGCGCGGCTACACGGGGCTCGAACTAGGTAGTTCGGACTAGGGTCCTATTCCGAACTACCGGTACTCCTCGTGAAACGAGGTGTACCGGTAGTTTGGAATAGGCACCCTAGTCCGAACTACCTAGTTCGAGCCCCGTGTAGCCGCGCTACACGGGGTTCGAAGCAGCGGGGATTTAAAAATGGCGGCTCCCCGCTTATGCTAATGAAGCCCGGGAAATTCAAATCCCGGGCTTCATTAGCAAGTGCGGTATGCATACATTACCCCGCTAGTTCGAACTAGCGGGGTAGTGTAGACATACCCTTACTACCTCTGCAAGGGACAGCAATGCTTCAGCAGTGCCTGCTGTGCTTGTCCTGTGCTTCTTGGGACAACACAGCTTTCTATTGACTTTTGATTGCTGCCATGGAGCCGGAGCTGCCGCTGGGCATGTCCTGGCCCCACATGGTCATGCTTGAGTGTGTGCTGCACGTGATACAGGGTGCCATGCTGCTTCTGCAAGAGCTCAACCATGACTACACTGTGGAGTCCCTCTCCCGGGATGCGGCAGTGTCACTGCTGGACCTGCAGCCTACTGTGGAGAGACAGTTCTGGAGGCTGGACACTAGTTCTGACTGGTGAGACTGGCTGGTGATGTAGTGCTGGGACAACCAGCAGTGGCTCCACAACTTCTGAATGAGGAAGGACACGTTCTTGGAGCTGTGCACTTGGCTTGCCCCCACACTCCGCAGACAAGACACCCACCTGTCGCCAGCCATCCCCCTGCAGAAGAGGTTTGCCATCGCCCTCTGGAAGCTGGCCACCCTGGATAATTACCGGTTGGTGGGCAACCAGTTTGGCATGGGAAAGTCCACCATCAGGGCTGTCCTCATGCAGGTAGGGTCCTTTGGGGCTGCATTCCCTGCACAGCGGGAGGAGGGGACAGTCCTGAATGTGGATATTGAGTGGGGGTGGGTGGGAGCCCCGTCCCTCGGGGAGTTGTGCCATCCTGCCCTCACACAGCCCTGCTCCTGGCGGGGACAGACTCATGGAGAGGGCTCCTGAGATGTTTGGGGAGAGAGGGCTCACAAGGGCTCCCACTCCCGCTCTTTCTCATCCTCTGCTTTCTGTGTTTCTCTGTGTTCTTCTGCAGGTGGCGAGGGCCATCAACTCCCTCCTGCTGAAAAGGGTCATCCAGATGGGAGACTTGGATGCCACCGTCGCTGGATTTGCTGCCCTGGGATTCCCCAACTACAGGGGAGACATAGATGGGACACACATCCCCATCCAAGCACCTGACCATCGAGCGACCCAATTCATCAACAGTAAGGGCTATTTTTCCATGGTGCTGCAGGCCCTGGTCAACCACCGTGGACACTTCACAGACATTTTTGTGGGATGGTCAGGTGGCGCACACTACACCCACATCTTTAGAAACTCCAGCCTTTACCACAGGCTGGAGGCAGGCACATTCTTCCCCCACCAGGAATTTGCAGTTGGAAATGTGCAGTTGCCACTGTGCATCATGTGGGATGCAGCCTACCTCCTCATGCCCAGGCTTATGAAGCTATAGACTGGACACCTGGACCCCAGTGAGGAACAATTTAATGCTCACCTGAACCGGGCCAGGAACCAGGTCGAGTATGCCTTCTGCCATTGGAAAGAATGTTTCGTTTCCTGCTGACCCTCCTCGACATGGGGAAGCACAACATCGCTGAGGTGGTCGCAGCATGTTGTGTCCTTCACAATATTGTGGAGGGGAAAAGGGAGGCCTTCCTTCCAGGCTTGGGGGCAGACGCCAGCCAAGTGGGCTTTGTGTATGAGCAGCCCCAGACAGCTGCCATCCGGCAGGCCCATCAGGCCAAGGTGTGCATCTCGGAGGCCCTGAGGGAGAGGTTCTCACAGGCAATCCTGTAACCGTCCCCAGGGCCTCCTACTAAGGGGCCCCTGCCTTGCGGCCACATCCCTTCCCCACCACAACCTTCCCTTCCCCCATTCCCTCACTTCCCAAAAAAGCCTCTTTGTGTTCAACCCAAACAAAACTTGTTTTATTTAACATGAATGAAAGGTGGGCAGGAGGAGGGGGCTTTGAACTGGGAGGGGGAGGGGGCTCTGAACTGGGAGGGCTTATGTTTCCAAGGAGTGACTGACTGGGCCACCTCGGGTGCGGGGGCCTTGGCCTACTAGACAGGTGACACAAGGAAGTGATGAGGACAGGGGGCAGGAGGAGGAGCCATAGGGTCAGCAGGGGGGTCAGAAGGAGAGGGCATAGGGTTGGCAGGGGGGCAGGCAGAAGGGGCAAAGAGTTGGCGGGGGGGGCAGGAGGCACAGGAAGCAGCATGGGCCACCTGAGCCACCAGGCTGGCCATGAGATCTACGAAGCGATCACAGTGCTCAATGTACTGTCCCCAGGCATGCTGGCACCACTCACGGTCTGAGTGGACCTTCTCAGCCAGTGTCTTCTGCATGTCCTCGATGGCTCTCATATGGCACCGCGTGAGCTGGTCCTGGATGGTGTGCCTTTGTGTCCCCTGGCTTCTGGCAAGTGGCAGTGGTGGACTGGCTGGCCCCTCACTCCCAGCTGGTCCATGTGGAGAGAGAGGTGGTCAGTCATCCCTGCAGACACTGTCCCTGAGGCCGTGCTCTTCTCTGTGAGCAGCGAGCAATAGTCTGTGGCTCAGAGGAATGGACTGCCTGCTTTCCCCCCTGCCCACAGACAAGCAGCCCAGGGAACTGTGGCCTCAGGGGTGGTAGAGGAGCTGGGAGCAGCCTGGGACTCCCTGGGGTCCGCACACACAGGGGCGGCTTGCAGCGATGTGTACGGACGCAGCTGCCATCTCGCACTGGGAGGCATGGCCCCATAGTGCATACGGCACTCCTCAGTGTGTGTGGGGTCTGGACTGCACCTTTGTGGCTAGCCTGCTCCCAGCCTGTGCACCCCTCTTCCCCCAGGCAGGATGCAGGTGTCCAGCAGGATTCCAGGCGTGGTCAGGGGCTGTCTTCTGCATCCATGTGCTACACAGTAATGTAGCACAAGGTTGCATGTGTGAAGACCCCAGCACAGTGTCCAGCCAGAGCAGCATGAGTGACACATTGTACATACTTGCCCCCCTGCACAACCACCTCTTCCCCACCCTCTGAGTGAGTGAAAGACACCACTCACCTGAGGATCCCTCCCAGGCCTCTGAGGAGGCTTGGGAGATGTCCTGGCTGGCAGGCACCAGCTCCAGGGACAGGGTCATGGTGAAACTGGTATCCTCCTCTTCCTCTGCTTGTGCAGCAGGCTGTCCCTCACCCTCCTGCTCCTGCACCGGCTGGATGACGACAGGGGTCCCCAGACCAGTGTTCATGACTGTGAATGAGGTGTCTGTAGTAGGGGTGGGTGTGAGGTTCTGCCCCCAAGTGCTTGCTGGCATGCACGTAGGAGAGATGCAGTTCTTTTACTCCGAACCTGTTCAAAGGTCTGGAGTGGGTGTCTATGCTCATCCAAGGCTTGCGTCATCCAACCAAAGATCTCCGCATTTCTCCTCTTGGCCCAGGGATCTTGCAGGGCCTCCTCCTGTCCCCACAGATCCAAGAAGGCCTCAACTAGGCCAGGAGGGTGCATGCCTCTTGGTGCCTCTGGGTGGGTTCTGTGACCCTTGAGGCTGCCCCTGATGAGAGCCAGGAGGGTCATGGGGGGCCTCAAGGACAGACATACCTCGTCCTGGTTGTGACAGGGAGAGCCACATAGAGAGATGATGCTGGATGGGATAAGCTTTCTGACACAACACTTCTCCAGGAGGCCTGAACCTTTAAGGAGGGGCCAGAAGACAGGAACTATAGAGCTGTGATGAGTTTTCAGGAGTGTCCACCAGAACACGTGTGCTTTTCTTGGGAGGCCAGTTTTTGCACAAAACCCCCCTGCTGCCCGTCCACACACACCTTTTTTGCACAAGAGCTCTTGCACAAATAGGCTTATTTCTAAGTGCTGAATGTGCGGGACTGGGAGATGGGTTGGAAATAGGGGGGACTACGGCCTATAATGGCAAGGAGAAAGGAGGGTCAGGGCACAACAGGGAGGCAAGATCAAATCAGTATCTTAGATGCCTATATACAAATGCGAGAAGTATGGGTAATAAGCAGGAAGAACTGGAATTGCTAACCAATAAATACAACTATGATATCATTGGTATTACAGAAACCTGGTGGGATGGGACGCATGATTGGAATGTTGGTATGGAAGGGTACGGCTTGCTCAGGAAGGACAGACAGGGAAAAAAGGGAGGAGGGGTTGCCTTGTATATTAAAAATATACACACTTGGACTGAAGTGGAGATGAATGTAGGAGATAGCTGTGTAGAGAGTCTCTGGGTTAAGCTAAAAGGGGTAAAAAACGAGGGTGATATCATGCTAGGAGTCTACTACAGGCCACCTAGCCAGGTGGAAGAGGTGGATGAGGCCTTTTTTAAACAATTAACAAAACTATCCAAAGCCCAAGATTTGGTGGTGATGGGGGACTTCAACTATCCAGACATATGTTGGGAAACTAACACAGCGAGGCACAGGCTATCCAATAAGTTTCTGGACTGCATTGGAGACAACTTTCTGTTTCAGAAGGTTGAAAAAGCTACCAGAGGAGAAGCTGTTCTGGATTTGGTTTTAACAAATAGGGAGGAACTAGTTGAGAACTTGAAAGTGGAAGACAGTATAGGGGACAGTGATCACGAAATAATAGAGTTCATGATCTTAAGGAAAGGTAGAAGGGAGACCAGCACAATTGAGGTAATGGATTTCAGGAAGGCAGATTTTGATAAGCTCAGAGAACTTGTAGGTAAGGTCCCATGGGAAGCAAGACTGAAGGGAAAAACAACTGAGGAGAGTTGGAAGTATTTCAAAGGGACGTTGTTAAGGGCCCAAAAGCAAACAATTCCGCTGTGTAGGAAAGATAGAAAATATGGCAAAAGACCAGCTTGGCTTAACAAGGAGATCTTGCATGATCTCAAAATAAAAAAGGAGTCTCATAAAAAATGGAAATTAGGACAAATAACAAAGGATGAATATAGGCAAGCAACACGGGAATGCAGGGGCAAGATTAGAAAGGCAAAGGCACAAAATGAGATCAAATTAGCTACAGGCATAAAGGGAAACAAGAAGACCTTTTATAAATACATTAAAAGCAAGAGGAAGACCAAGGACAGGGTAGGCCCACTGTTTAGTGAGGAGGGAGAAGCAGTAACAGGAAACTTGGAAATGGCGGAGATGCTCAATGACTTCTTTGTTTCGGTCTTCACCGAGAAGTCTGGAGGTGTGCCTAACATAGTGAATACAAGCAGAGAGAGGGCAAGTTTAGAAGATAGGATACACAAAGAACAAGTTAAAAATCACTTAGGAAAGTTAGATGTCAGCAAGTCACCAGGTCCTGATGAAATGCATCCCAGGATACTCAAGGAGCTGATAGAGGAGGTATCTGAGCCTTTAGCTATGATCTTTGAAAAATCATGGCAGACAGGGGAGATTCCAGAAGACTGGAAAAGGGCAAATATTGTGCCCATCTATAAAAAGGGGAATAAGAACAACCCAGGAAACTATAGACCGGTCAGTTTAACGTCTGTCCCAGGGAAGATAATGGAGCAGGTAATTAAGGAAATCATATGCAAACACTTGGAAGGTAATAAAGTGATAGGGAATAGCCAGCATGGGTTTGTGAAGAACAAGTCATGCCAAACTAATCTGATAGCTTTCTTTGATAAGATAACGAGCCTTGTGGATAAGGGAGAAGCGGTGGATGTCATATACCTAGACTTTAGTAAGGCATTTGATACGGTCTCGCATGATATTCTTATTGATAAACTAGGCAAATATAACTTAGATAGGGCCACGATAAGGTGGGTGCATAATTGGCTGGATAACCGTAGTCAGAGAGTGGTTGTTAACGGTTCTAAATCCTGCTGGAAAGGGATAACAAGTGGAGTTCCTCAAGGGTCTGTTTTGGGACCCATACTGTTCAATATCTTCATCAATGATGTAGATATTGGGATAGAGAGTACGCTTATTAAGTTTGCAGATGATACCAAACTGGGTGGGGTTGCGACTTCTTTGGAGGATAGGGACATAATTCAGAATGACCTTAGCAAGTTAGAGAAATGGTCGGAGGTAAACAGGATGAGGTTTAATAGAGAGAAATGCAAAGTGCTCCACTTAGGAAGGAACAATCAGTTCCATACATACAAGATGGGAAGCGACTGTCTAGGAAGGAGCATGGCAGAAAGGGATCTAGGGGTCATAGTGGACCACAAGTTGAATATGAGTCAACAGTGTGATGCTGTTGCAAAAAAAGCAAATATGATTCTAGGTTGTATTAACAGGTGTGTTGTAAGCAAAACTCGTGAAGTCATTCTGCCGCTCTACTCTGCACTAGTTAGGCCTCAGCTGGAGTACTGTGTCCAGTTCTGGGCGCCACATTTCAAGAAAGATGTGGAGAAATTGGAAAGGGTACAGAGAAGAGCGACAAGAATGATTAAAGGTTTAGAGAACATGACCTATGAAGCCAGGCTTCATGAACTGGGCTTGTTTAGTTTGGAAAAAAGAAGATTAAGGGGGGACATGATAGCGGCTTTCAAATATCTAAAAGGGTGTCACAAGGAGGAAGGAGAAAATTTATTCCTCTTGGTTTCTGAGGACAGGACAAGGAGTAATGGGCTTAAAGTGCAGCAGGGGAGGTTTAGATTGGACATTAGGAAAAAATTCCTAACTGTCAGGGTGGTCAAATATTGGAATAAATTGCCAAGGGAGGTGGTGGAATCTCCCTCTGGAGATATTTAAGAACAGGTTAGAAACATCTGTCAGGGATGGTGTAGACGGAGCTTGATCCTGCCTTGAGGGCAGGGGGCTGGACTCGATCTCTCGAGGTCCCTTCCAGTACTATGATTCTATGATTCTATGATAACTCTTGAACAAAAAGCCCCGCCTTCTGACGATCTACTGTACTTTTTCTTGCACAAGAACAGGCTTGTAGTGTAGATGGTCCACAAGTTTTTGCACAAAAACTGTGCAGTATAGACGTAGCCCTGATAACAGCCCCAAATGGTTTTTATACTGATCCCACATCACCAGAGAGCAATCGGCTCATATCTGACCCCACCAAACTCTCTACACTGGTGGGGACAGGAGTGAGTTATGCTAACTTCCTACCACCTGAGGTTTCTCCTTTGCAAAGGGAATCGCCAGCTGAGTGTTTAAATCAGTTTTCCATCCCATTTGTGCTGCCAAAGTAGTGCAAAGGAAACAGAGCAAAGCTGACAATCTGGTTCAAAACCTCCTTTCAAAAACACAAACTATAGGCCACCCATCACACAGAATTTCTACTGACTACCTACAAAGGGAGCTCTGCATACAGACTGGCCACAGTCTCTGTTTACAGACTATATATCAAGCCCTGTAACAGTTATGCATTATTTTGATGAGCCACCCAACCAGGCTATTTTGCTTGAGGACTTGGGCTCTGAGTATTATATACAGCTGCTTAATTCTGCAAAAGAGAAATGCTCACAGCCACTGAAAAAAATGAATAAGATTATTCTCTTATCATACTAGTCCTTTCATGAAGACGTTTTATAACACAGATGCTAAACTTTGGTCTCAGGATGGGGTCCTTCACCTGTGAAGGGTAGCTGGTACAGTTTGTTTCTTTCTGAAGTGTGAAAGATCGATGAAGTATGGAAATCATATTTTTCCATCGACAGAAATAAATGCCATCACCCTTCATGGGTGAAATAATCAATGATGTCATTTGTTCCAGACAATATGGAAGTGTTTAATTTTTCAGTGTATGCTTTCAGAGAAGGAAAATCAGGTTGGCATAGGCAAGGATTATTAAACTTACCCTCAGAAACTGATCCTATTGCATAAGTGTTAGAGGCAGCGTATTTCCAGCATACCTCTATTTTGTTTCAATTAACAGCGTAATTCGGGGCATGCACATTAAATATAGACCTAAACATGAAATCCTAAAGCATTATGTTAAAACAAAATTCCTTTATTCAACCTGATATGTTAGGACCCTCTTGCTATAGGTTTTTTTAGTGTAATACATTTGATGTTATTCTTATAGGCAATTAACTTCACTGAGCTTATGCAGAACAATCCCTCCCAAGTTATTCCACTTGAGATAGCCTCGTCTAGCTGGACTGAGAACAAGAGAGAGAATGACCACACTCAGATAATACTTGAACTACACAGTGTTTAAATTAGCTGATGATGAACTGTAATTAGAGCTGCTGAGTCCCCGCCTTCAGCAACACAAGGATGGCCAACAGACTTCACTGGGCCTGGGACAAGGTGGCAGGGAGCTGGGTCTGGGTCCCAGAAGAGGTTGGGTTTCTGGTGGAAGAGGCGGAGCTGAGAACTAGCCTCTGCCAGCCAGACCTTTGGCACTACTTAGCACATTTCGCCTGGGGGCTCCTCAGAGGTTTATAGGGCCCAGGGCTCTGACCTCTGGCATTGTCTCTGTAGCAGTAGTGGTGGTCAGGTGCTATGGGCCCTTTTAAATCACCAGGCCTAGAGCTGATGCCCTTTTTGCCTCGACCTTCTGACAGTGGGCCTAGGCAGCACTCAAGTTTCATTCCAGCCCCCTGATAAGTTAGCATGCTTCAGCTTAAAGCATTACTTAACGTGAGCTAAAAATGTGTGTGTTTGCACAGACGTTGGCTTTGGGGAAAACTGGTGTTATACCTTGTGTTAGCAATGAGTTAGCAATGACATTAAGATAAATGCATAGATCTCCTCACTGTGTTCTCGTACCTTGCCTTTCCTTTATGTTATTTCTTGAGAAAAGTCTTCACCATCCATTCAATCAGTTCTTTCATTATGCTCAAAGAAATGGCTATGGATGTGGACAAATGGGAAGATCATACTCAGGACCACAAACATTGATACAAGAGCTTAACAAAGGTCTCCGAAGTTATGAGAAGAAGCAGTCCACCTTAGCAGAGGAGAAAAGACCTGGTGGAAGGCAGAGCCCAAAGGGCCAAATCATCACTTTTAAGTGTGACGGATGCACCAGAGATTGTCTATCAGAAGAAGGTCTCTTCAGCCATGTTTCCAGCTGCCATAAAACTAGTTGAGTAAATTCTTTATCTCAGGGACATATATCCATGGTCTCTTGACTCTGAAGGATTCCTACACAACATTATGCCCAAAGCTGCACTTTGTGCTTGTTCTTTACATGCCCTCTCTTCTGAAAACTGTTATTTTGTATTGATACTGATCTTAAAGGCCTAGAAAATTAAAGGTGTTTATAATTTTTTTCACCGACCAACATTAAACAGTAAGTCTGTGTCTACATTGGCACCCCTTTCCGGAAAAGGGATGCTAATGAGACCAGTTGGAATTGCAAATTCCATGGGGGATTTAAATATCCCCCGCGGCATTTGCATGAACATGGCTGTCACTTTTTTCCTGCTCGGGGTTTTGCCAGAGAAATGCACCAATCTAGACAGAATCTAGGTTGTTTTTCCCTAGTTTATTAATAAGAAGATCACGTGAGACCGCATCAAATGCTTTACTAAAGTCTAGGTATACCATGTCCACCACTTCTCCATATCCACAAGACTTGTTATCATATCAAAAAAAGTTATCAGATTGGATTGACATGATTTGATCTTTACAATCCATGTTGGCTGCTACCTATCACCTTATTATCTTCCAGATGTTTGCAGATTAATTCCTTAATTATTTGCTCCGTTATTTTTCCTGGCAAAGAAGTTAAACAGACTGGACTATAGTTTCCTGGGGAGTCCTTATTGCTCTTTTTATAGATGGGCACTATATATGCCTTTTTCCAGTCTTCTGAACTCTCTCCTGACTTCCATGACTTTTCAAATATGATAGCTAAAGGCTTAGATACCCCCTCTATCAGCTCCTTGAGTATTCTAGGATGCATTTCTTCAGGCCCTGGATGCTTGAAGACATCTATCTTTTCTAAGTAATTTTTAACTTTTTTTTTATTTTAATTTCTAAACCTATCCCATTTTCACTAGCATTCACTATGTTAGGCATCCCATCACCATTAATCTTCTTGATGAAAACCGAAACAAAGAAGTCATTAAGCACCTCTGCCATTTCCAAGTTTCCTGGTATTTTTTCTCTCTCTTCACTGAGCAATCGGCCTACCCTGTCCTTGGTCTTCCTCTTGCTTCTAATCTATTTGAAGAACATTTTCTTGTTACCTTTTATGTCTCTAGTTAGATTGAATTCGTTTTGTGCCTTTGCCTTTCTAATCTTGCCCCTACGTACTTGTGTTATTTGCTTATATTCATCCTTTGTAATTTAATCTTAGTAATAGGATTTCTGTTGATGTTTTTGGAGAACTGGATTTCTGGTTACTTACTATGGGATACTTTGACTGGCAAGTCAAGCATGACTCCTATTTTTTTGGAATGTGTTTAGTTACTATCTGTGCAGGTCCCTCGATTTACTGGATCCTTTCTCCTTAAAAAAGGGCAGATTTGAGCAAATGTAGCATAGTGGTTTCAGGATTCCAGGAAGAAGCCAAGAGACTGAGGGAGGAAAGAAGAAGAAAAGAAACAACGAGACAGAAAATAACACTATAAAGAAAGGCAATGCAATACAGGATCTTATCTGCCTCATTGGCGGATGGAGGATTGGATGTTACTGATAATGAGATGACTTTCAGCACTCATCAGTGGAAACAGTTCTTTAATGAGAGAAAGGCCAGCCATACTTCCTTTCAGAAAGATAATCTTTTAGATGAATCAAAATGAGTTACAATGCTGGCAGGCTGGAATTCATGTGGGGCAAAATGATTTTCTCCCCAAAATCTCCAGTTAAGAACCCTAAAAAGGAACCAAAGTGGGTGTCATATTTATCTTTATTATTTTGTACACCAATTAAACCCACTCCTGCATGATCAAACTTGGCGTGGAGAACATTGTTCCCACATTTTTTGTCTACCAAGTATGATTGTCCAATAGTTCTTGACTTGTATCAGTGACTTATATCAGCAGGACATTTTGCTTGGACTAATTTTTCTGTCTGATTTTTCTTGCACCTATTACAACATTCATCTTCATAAGCATCTTATTACAATAACCATGAAAAATAGGTCATATTATGAACTTTCACATAATGTTAACAATGAAGTGTAGGGTAACTTTGTAGGTCATATAATCACAAAAACAAAAATAAGCTCATTTCTAAACTGTCTCAATCCTACAGTCTAAATAGTTTAATGTAATCTTTCATCCATATAGTGGATATGACTTTTTGCTAATAAGACTTCATTGCTTCTTGGGTTTGGCTATGATATATATAGCCCATTTGTCTTTTTGTAAGTGCTCTATTTTGGCAAAGAAGCATGCTTTCCCTTGGCTTTTAAAATACATTTATTATCATGGATGGGTCCAAAGTAGAACACCAATTGCTATCACTTCTGAAACTGAAGGAAGTTCAAATTCAATTCTAAATTTTGGAGGCCAGGCCTATTTCTGCCTTACAACCTTCAGAATGTATAGCTCGGATTAATAGATATATAAAAAGGATCCGTAGATGATGATTTGATATGTCCTGCTGTGTGTAGCTGGGCACTGTCATATTGATTGTAGCTGGCAAAGGAGACTTTGTGACTGGCAAATCTACTGCTGTCCATTGTTCCCTTGCCCTCCATAAACTACCACTTAGCTTCTCTGTTTTGTCAGTTTCAGCGAAGCAGAGGTAGGTTGTTCAAGAATGCATACCATACGCTCCCAGGAGGTTCCTGTGGTTTAATCTGACATCCAGAGGGAACAGCTGTCAGGTTGATCTAGAAGGGTATGTCTAAACTACAGAGTTTTGTCAGAAAAACAGCCATTTTTCCAACAAAACTTAAGGAACGTCCACACTGCAATTGCGTTCTTCCACAAGAAAATTGAAAGAACATAGGGGTCTTTCCAGCATTAGTAATCCTCATTCTATGAGGAAGAAGCCTTTTCTGAAAGAGCTCTTCGCAAAAAGGCGTGTGTGGATGGGGAAGAGGGAGTTCTTTTCGAAGAAGAGGGAATAGGAAAAAGCACAGGTGCCCTGATGGCCACTCCATCCATATCAATCACAGTTTACATGTGAGAGAGCATCCATTCAGTCTGGACACTCTCTTTCAAAAATGCAGATCACTTTTTCAATGAACTTTTGCAGTGTGGATGCTCTCTTTCTGAAGAAGTGTTTTCAGAAGATCTCTTCTGAAAAAAGCTTCTTCCAAAAGAAGCCCGTAGTCTAGATGTAGCCCAATAGAAAAAAGCCAACCCAATAGTTGTTTAAAATAATAATAAGAGAAGGAGATTTACCCTACTTCCCTCTACTAAGGAATGGTGGCTTTGTCTCTGGTACTCCTTGCTGGCACAGCATCCACGGTATCTCTAGAGATAAATTTTTTTAAAAAAGGATATGATGCCAATGATGCAAAAGAAAAGAGATTTTCAGATAACTGCAGAAGTGGCAAGAAAGGCTTAACTTCTAGACAAGCAGTAGAGAATTCTGACCAAAGATTGAGTCCAGAACTGAGTCAGAGTGTGGGTGGGGAAGAGATATCAAAACTGTCCTCTTATCCAATATTTGTAATTTCATATACATAATAGTACACAAAATGGCTTCATCCAACAGATTGTTCAAAAAGCAACTCACTGTATTCTAGGAATACCTGACTCTCACTCTTCATAACAATGCAGAACTCTGTCTTACTGCGGCTCACTGGAAGAAATTTATCATTAAGATGTGACAAAACAAACAGCAAACCTAGAACAAAAAACACCCTAACATTGACAGTGCTAAGTACAGTTTGAGGAAGATGGACATTAGCAAACCTATTATTCACAAAATATAAAAAAGAAAAATCAAAAAGTAAAAAACAGCTTATCATCAAGCTATTTAGAGATAAATGAGTTAGAAATAAGTTGCAATGCACAGAGCAAGGAAGAGAGACATAGGAATGCTTTGATGGGAATACAGAAAACCATAAATGAGAGGGAACATCACATCATTGAGTGGCAGTGTGGAACAGGGTCTGCTTCTTGGGTTGTAGAGCATCTCAGATTTTTATGTGTACAGTGATTAGAAAAATGCAGGCAGGGCTGAGAGCAAAACTGTTGGGCCCCTGGGAAAGGTAGGGGCAGCTTTGGGGCCTCCCACAGGGATGTGATCTCTGACAGAAGGGGCAGGCAGAGAACTATCTTCCCCCTGCCAGCTCTTCTACACCGTCCGGACCAGGTGGCCAAGAGCTTGGGCCACTGCCTCAGGGTAAGGTTACAGAACAACTTCCCAACAGGAGTTGTGAAGTCAAAGAACTTGTTCTATGCCATATGTTCCTAAAAACTCATGCTTCGGGGTTTCAGCCTGTCACCTGTAGAAATTAAGACATTTTTCCTCTCTGTATTTTGGGAATGTTTTCATCTCCTTTTTCTAAAGCACGGGTTTTCAATCTGAGGCCAGTAGACCCAGGGGTGGGAAGGGTGAGATCCACAGACTATTTCCAAAGGGTTTTGACCATTATTAGGGACACATGAAAAAAACTTTGAAAACCACTGTTCAGGAATGTCTACAGCTAGAGATGGGATACTAGATGAGGATGGCCAGGCTCTGAGACAGCCTTGAGCATTCTCTCTCTCTCTCTCTCTCTCTCTCTCTCTCTCAAGTATTTATCTGACTGGTTCTTTTTCAAATGTTCAGAGTCCAACTGACTGCCATATATGGGGTTGGGAAGGAATTTTCCACCAGGTCAGAGTGGCAATGAGCTTAGGGGTTTTTCACCTTCCTCTTCAGAATGTGGATATTGGTTATTTACCAGGATTATTTGAATATATCTAATGTAATCATTTCTCTTCCACTGCGGATGCCTTGATTACTAGTTCACCTCTGTCTCTCCTCTTGTCTGCTTATTGCACATATTAGTCTATTATTTTATGGGCTGCAATACTTTAGTCTAATTTCAGTTGCAGGGTTTAGTGTATGGGGGTTTTCATGGCCTGCTGAATAGAGGAGGCTAGACTTGATAATTGGGTGGCCCCTTCTGGCCTTAGACATTATATGATTCAGTTTGGAAAGTAAAAACTTCAGCTGGTTAGTTTATTAGATGGGAAGCTTTTAAAACTAAGTCATGGAAACAAATGAAAATGCATTAAAGGTTAGATTGTAAATGTTTTGGCAGGAGACACTGTTAGTAACCCATTACTCTTGAGCAAATAATGTATTTTTGTTCATACAGTTGCTTGCACAACATCTCTTTAAAGATTTGCCTTAACAAGAAATTCAACTGAGTTGACATTGCAGGGATGAGCTGGGAGGCAGGTTTTACTTTTTACTTTTTATTTCTTTATTCTAAGTACTTGTATTTCTATTCTTAAAAATCCAAATGAGAGCTGTATATGTTAGGAAATGGAAATGCAGCTATTTAATCTCTGCTGCGGTTTAACTTGAGATAGAGTTCCTCCCCGAAAGGTGTGGGTTGATTTCAGCAGAGTCCATATCAGAGTGATGCCACAAGTAAATGCTTCAGATATATATCTAAAGCTGTATTAGAGCATTGACTGAATAACACTACCTAGCTCTTACATAGTGCTTTGTGTGGTCAGATGTGTGCTTGCTTGTGTGTATTTTTCCTGTGTACTGTTCCAGCATTGCAAAGATAATTGGCACAACAGACCTCCAGCAAACCATCCAATGAACACAAGATCAGTTAAGGCAGGAAGGTTCCCAGCCAGTCTTATTGTTGACAAAGCATAGTAATAGCTCCTGGCATATTCTACAAGGATAATAAGGCATGTATGCCTGTGATAATGGGACCAGCTCAGTCAGTGGCAGGACTTTCCATTCCCTCCTCAGCTGACCAAAAATATTTTCTTCAAAATACATCTTTATACCCTGATATAAACAAGCGATGTACTGTCATTCTCGCCTTATCTTTTAGTGCCAGTGTGTTTCCCTTATCCTTAGGGAATGTTTTTGTACTATTTTTAATATCAAAATCTTTTGGTGCCCCTTAATACCAAAATGTGTTTGTGTAAATACTTTGTCCTAAGCATGTCTTTAACATGTATATTTCTGCAGTATCAGCCCTGGTCTTCTCAAATTCTGTGAACAGGTCCAGCTTTATACCAGGCCTCTAATACAAGGGCTTATTGTCAGGCCCTCTTCCTACTACACTCTGTATTGGTAGACCACAAAGCACTTTATAAAGGAGGCAAGTATCTCACACACATTTTTTATAGATGCAGAACCTGAGGAAAAGAGGGGTGAAATGACCTGCCTTAGCAGGCCAGTGGCAAGCCAGGGATATCCTAGTCCAGGGGGCTACACAGACTCCCTTTAGGGAAAGTAGGTTCATGTCTCTTTGACAGGAACATGCCTCATGTCCTTGCTCTGGGAGTCATATAATTCCAAAATCTGAGTGCTTACATACTTACCTATATGTTTAGTAGAGCTTATCAAAAATTTTCCATAATCCTTTTGGCTACAGAAAGTTCTTTTTTTTTTTTCAAAATCAAAATTTTCACAAAAGTTAGGTTTTTATTTCACTGTTTCTTTGAAAATCTTTAGAGCAGGAGAAAAGGGGGAGAAATATTGAAGAACTTCTCCCCCCTAATATTATATTGCTCCTCGTTGAGGAAATGTTACTATTTGACTAATCCTTGTATTATAGGTAGATCTTGGTTTATGCTTGCTCAGTAGATGCTGGGAAGCTTTTGATAACTAAATCCTCCAAAGATTCCATCTTCACTGAGCATGCTATAGCCCCTGTGAACTACCAAATTGGGTATGCACCATCTTCATAAGTTCAACTGGACATGCTCCACCCTTGGGCTCATTGGGCCTTTTCCTGCAATTGCAGCTCCCTGCTCTCTGTGCTCTCCATGTCAGGCAGTGAAGAGGAGAAAGAGGAAGCATGTGATTCAAATGCATATGGGTGGCAAAGTGTGAGGACTTAAATTTTGTCTCCCCCTGTTGTTCATATGCATTATGATACAGTTTCTAATTATAGGCTGGCATACTATTTTCCGCAGCATTCCTGCTTCATTAACTTCACAGGATGGCAGGTGTGCTGAGAATGAATTAGACTCATCTAGTTAATGACACTGTTGTCTGTAGGTTTCCTTTAGGAAATCAGTTGCAGAAACTGGAAGAGGCATAGTGAATAGGGCAGGAACTACAGAAAGGAAAAAAAAGATTGGCTCATAGTTAAGAAAATTTAATGTTTCCTTGGATAACTAAATTCCATCCCTGGCTCTGCCACCAAGCTCCTATGTGATTCAGGGGTGCTCAAACAATTTGCCCAACAAACTTTGAAACTGAGCCTTTCATTTCAAGTTATTTGTCACCAAGTGAGGAGGGAGGAGGAAGAAAGAGTTCTGTAATTGTTGTACTTGAGCAAAATGCATACTGTCCGTAATCCTCAATCTCATACATCCAACTTTGCAATTTATATCGTTTACTGAGAAAAATCATTCTTTATATACCATCTTCTACTCCAAAGTGCTTTATGGCTGTGTATGTATAGAAGTCAGTAAATCTGACATGAATAGTGAAGCTGCAAGTGAGTTATGTAGTTCATCCCAAAGCTACTCTATTAAAATCTTTATACCATGCCCTTGGGTATAGAAGATACCATGTATTTTATAGGAAGGCTTTTTTTGAAATGCTTTAGAGTGCTTCTAAATCTGTTATTGGTATGATTTTGTCAGGCAAGTCTGTCTTAGTGTGATGAGTCCAACTTTACAGGCCTCAGTGGAAGAGAAAACATATAAAATACAAAATAGATGTTCTGTGCATAATGTCCTAATTTTAAAGGTTTATATCTCAGGATGTATCATGGGTAAAAAAAATACTGTGTGTTTTATTGAATGAGATGAAAGTTCCTAGATTTCTTGATATTTCACAGGGTGAAATCTTGGTCCTACTGAACTCAATGGTAAAACTTGCACTGTTTTTAAAGGAGAAGGTTTTCACCCCATTTTCTGTGAATGTGTGTACACATGCACTCAGACTTCAAAATTAAATTTAAAATTCTTGGGGAGTATAATAATGCATGCTGGAGTTAATCTAGTTTGGAGGAAAATATGGCATCCTTTCCAGGCAAGTCTATCTCCTCATCAAGCCATATTTATCAAAGTATGGAATAACAAATGACTTCCTTTCCAGAAGATACTATTAATAGCAACCGAAACAGTGAAATCCACAATAGTAATTGATTATATTATGCATTAGTGAATCTAAATGGGAAAAATGCTTTCACATGTTATTTAAAACTCTAGAAAATATGTTTGCAAAATACAGTCTGAAAGCGTGATTTATTGAGCAATTAAAAATGCACACATTGAGCATTTTTCTTCATCCTTTGTTTCATGTTAATGTACATTTTCCTTTGAAAAACTATGTTGCATGAAAATTCGTTTCTTGGACACATTCCCATGTGGAATACATACAGAGATATTTATAAAAACATTGTTTGAGTGCTTGTGTGTTTGTGTATAATTTTAGTGTTACTGTGTACAGCCAGACAACAGGAACGAAATATAGATTTCTATCTAGATTTCAAATGTCATGAAGTTCAAATTCAAATTCAGGTCCACAGTTCTTGTTCAGTCTATTATAAAAAGTAAAACTATGATCTTGGTTGAATTTTGGATACTTACAGAGACCAGGAATGGTTTCGTTTAGACCAATGCCTATTATTACATCCACCTATAAATGGTCCTTTTCTACTCTTACTATTTTTTATATAGTAAGCATTATGCACAAATCAAGGTTACCTTTGGAGCATTGTCAAGTATGTGAAAAATGTCTAAGATGCATAGCCTTAATAATTTTTTATTTCAAATGGTCTCATAAATTTGCATGTTGTGCACACTTTTGGTTTTATAAACTTAGTTTTATTGAAATCTGAACATGGCATATGACAGCACAATATGGTACAATAGGCAAGGAATTCATGCCATAGTTATTTAATAATCCTTACATAAAAAGAGAAATATAATAAGAACAAAATTTCACTTATTTTAACATCTAATTATTTACAGTCTTTAATTTCAATATAGGTTTGTTTAAATCATGGCTAGTAACTTCATATTACCAAGAAGCATTTTCCCTATCTTATACAAAAGTCTAGGACAGCCCGAATAAGCATTGCATTTCCCATGTGCCTGCTGATATAGCAGAAGTGGAAGACTATAAAACATTTTTGCCCATGAGCACACAATATTTGGTATAAAGTTCTTAATGAAAATTCTAGTTTCCAATGTTTTTCCTGTATATAAGTGACAATTGTTCAGGACTAAATAACTGAAGTTGGAAAAGTGAAAGGAATCCAGCAATATTTTCATAAATTAGACTCAACCTGCAGTTTAGAAAGGTGAAATATTTTTCCCCCTCCCAACAAACAGATCATATATATAAATTAAGCAAACATGACAAGAAAATCAATACTAAAGGTTTCTTCTTTTGTTGGTGACCTTTTTCACCAAACAATTGCTTTAGGTAGAGATATAAAACAAGACAGAAATGGAATTAATTATAGCATGCAGGTAGATTGCAGCAAAATCTGATCTTAAGGACACTGATTCAGTGACCTTATACATAGTCAGCCTTTAAAAAAGTCAGCTCATTACAGCCTGGAGTTGGTTCTAGAAGATAGCGTGTGACCAAAATGGGTGCATTGTAAGGAATAATTTATTGTCACTAACGGTACATCTACAATGCACACTTATTAAAAAAAAAGCTATTCCAGAAGAAATACTCCAAAGTAGCTTATTTCAAAATAGCATATCTACACTATAGAGAAGCCTCAAAATTAGTCTGAGTCAGGCTCCCCTAATGTGAATGTGATACCTCGATTTAGAGCCCTAGGAGGTACTTGAGAGTAATTACTTTGAATGGCCATGAGGAGGAGCTATTTCAAAATAGCAGCAGTGGAGCATTCACACTACTGCTATTCTGAAATAGCTATTTCAGAATAGGCATTATTCCTCATGGAATGAGGTTTACAGAAGTCAGAATAAGCTGTCCATTATTTCAAATTTATTTCAAAATAATGGAATTGCTGTCTAGATGATCACATTGTTATTTCAGAATCACAGCCATTATTTTGAAATAACACTGTTGTGTAGATTCACCCTAACTGGAGAAGAGATCACTGAAGTCAATGGGAATTTTGCTTTGGATCAAGTAAGCATCTCCATCCCATAGCCCTTTGGTCCATGGACTGACATGAATTGCTGCCAACGGAATCTGCGAGCAACTGTACCTGGAGGCAGTCAGGTAAATAAAGCATCTGCAGCCCTCCGGGGGTTAACCTTAGTGAACCACATCTGGCGTACTGGCTATTTATTGCCCACCCCCATCTCTGGTCTGAAGGCATGATTACTCTAATAGCCTTTACTAAGGAATGAAACTGCTGACCTTAACAAAGAGCCACATTAGCATTAGGTCAGTACACAGCAGCTCACCATTCAGCAACACTGAATGAGCTGACTATCATTCTGTTGTTCCACTCATGCTATTTCACTCTCTCTTATATTAGTCAGAACTCCATTCTCTGTTCCCTTCTCTGGAGGAAATTCAGGGTACCTAGAAGCCCCCCTCCCCCACTGATATTTCCCCCTAGACCAATGGAACGACTAACCTAAAAGGAGGGAGTGGAAGAAGTGGATAACATTTCTCAGAAGCTGGCCATGACTGCAGTTCTAATGGTCTTAGCCATCCATTTCCTATT
The DNA here is from genome assembly GCF_052426305.1 of Pelodiscus sinensis. Lineage (NCBI taxonomy): Eukaryota > Metazoa > Chordata > Testudines > Trionychidae > Pelodiscus > Pelodiscus sinensis. The sequence continues at coordinate 226,269,133 of NC_143052.1, forward strand.
GTCAGTGCAAGTTGATTCATAGCTTCTTGTTTTCCCTGTCTTTCTATGTTTTCCTTCCTAGCCCTTAAAATTGAGAGGTAAACAAAATCCCTCCATTGAAGAGAAACATTTGTTCAAATTTCAGTAACAAAGTCTGGAAAGATGTCAGTCTTTCTGGTTGTGGGGGAGGGACATGGTCTCTGCCATGCACCCATGAAAATGAATTGCTCTTGCTGCTCTAATCACTCCTTCAAGGGGTAGATGAAAGGGGCCTTCTGCATAGCTGTGCTTTATTCCCGCACTGATGGATAGTAAAAGCTTTGTTATCTGGCACTCTGTTAATCAAAAAACATTGTTAACCAGCATTGCCCCCAGTCACTATACCTCCATGTCTTCCGGGGTGTGAATCTGACTCCTGCCTGTCCAGCTGGCTGATGTCATAATCAGGCACCTTCTTCCACCTCAGCCTGCCTTGAGCTGCAGGGAGCTTGATCTGCCAGTAGGGAGTAATACGTTTTGTTATCCAATATATTTAGTTGTCCAGTAACCCCCATTCCCTATGAGTGCCAGATAACAAAGCTTTTACTGTACTGACTGGTACCTCCTACCTCTCCTGTGGTAGCACAAGGAATGACTGAACCTTGTTGAGTCAGAGAACTCCCACAAGTTCACTCTGCCACCCACAGTCCAAATGGCTGATTGTCTTCTCCTGGGGGTGGGGGAGGAGAGGGGTAAGTCCTCAGTCTTCTTAGCAGTTAGGAAGCGATGAAGGGAGTGACACCAATACCTCCTGAGTTCTAATGGTGGTCATCATGTTGTGAGAAAAGATCTATTAAGTAATACATTGTCAAATCATTCTCTGTTTTCTGTGAGATTTATTTTCTGTCTCAGAGTTGATTTCAAAGCCATGTAAGGTATGTGAAAAAAAAGAGAAAAGATTGCAATTGCATAGTTTTTCAATTTAAAAAGTTTGCCAATCCTTACTGAAGAGAGAGAAGATTTTAATTTTAACTGAAAAGTCATCATGTTCTTTACACAGCCACCAATATATTCCTTTACTAACTGGAATTAGGTTACTTGTTGGCAGGCACTGCACACACAATAGGTTCTAGAGGGAAAACCATTGTCATCAATGATGAACTAGAGTCTTAGATGGACACCTATAATATGACTTCCTTCAGAATATATACAAATCTTAAAGAGCAAGATATATATTTGACTTTAAAGTGTGGCCTAGAGTTTAGAGGACATATATTTCATATTTGTGCACCTACCTTATGCCCTTAACCTGCAATTCCTCAATTTTCGTTGCAGGAATTATCTGCACAGGGGTTGATAACAATGAACCATTTAGTTCATAGAATGCTGGCCAAAATACAAGCAGCATAGTCATTTTCGTTTTAGCCACTCAGAAGTGATGTCATGCTGTTTCAAATTTTGGTCCATCATTTGGCAAAGAAAATAAGCATCGTTTCTTTCATCTGCATCCATTTCAAACAACTGATAAATAATTGATGAAACTACTGGTGGTAGAAATTTCATTTCTTACATATATAAAAGTCAAGTTACTATGCATGATTTATAGGATTTCTTATAAAAAGTGATTTACAATGCTATAAAAAGTATCATTTTGGTAATCCAGTGCATTATATTTGTCTGTTTGTTCCAAAGCCTGTTTTACATAAGTAGACAGATGACAATAAAAAGAAGAAACAAAACTATGTTTCACATATTTTTGCCGTTTATATAAGTTTCAGAAGATACTAATATAAAATGTATTTATTTGTAAATAATTGTATGAACAATAAGTATGGAAAAGACAAGAAATACTTTTACTTTTCTATTTTTAACATTAACATATTAATTATTATTATTATTATTATTATTTATTATTTATTATTATTATTATTCCATGTGAAACTGTAAGATGGTGATTTTAATTAAGATCTCCCAGCTGCTGCTTAAGATTTTGCATATACTATGGATTAATATGAGAAATGCTAAAAATGAGCAGTCTCTCGTGGACTTTTTAAGACTTCGAAGGTATGCAAACAAAATTGCTAATTCCTTTTTTTGTTTTTCCAGCCAGAGGTTCCTTAGTACCTTCAGCTGCTTGATATTCAGGCAACCACTGTTGGCTTCAAATATATATTCTTTCTGTGAGAGAGGAACACTCATTTATGGATATGGATCTCTGGTTTTTTTATGTTTTTCTTTTATTCTATGTACAGCTGCACCACTTGCTGTCCACACCACAAAGTAGTTTTGGAACATGAAAGAATCAGGTCTGTTTTGGCCTTCTGGAAGGAAGGGCAAGACATAAGAAAGCAACATATGTTAGTACATTCATTACAGACCTTTCTTACTGTTTTTCATTGTTATAACTAAATAATTTTTAAAGTTAAAGCTTTTTGCTGATGTTATTGTTTGTTGTTGTCAATAAAGGTCCCATGTTTTAAAGCAGATTTCACTAAATATCTGAGTACCTATTAACTTTAAGAAGATAGTTTAATGAGTGAAAGGAAGGAAGAAATAAAGGGTGAACTGGAACAGTAGGAAATCTCTCTTTAGAGCAATAAACGAGCAACAAGGTACCTCACTTAGCACATTCCATGCCCTTAGCAGTTGTGTTTGCATCCATTTAATCAGGTGCAGCATAATAAAGTAATTATTACCTTGTAGGAGGACGAGGTAGCTGTTGGGTCTTTTTTATTTCAAATTTGCATAGGATTTAATAGATTCATAGAGTTTTAAGCCAGAAGGGACAATTAGATCATCTCATCTAACATCCTATATATCACAGGTCATTACATTCTACAATTAACCCTGTAGCAAGCCCAATAACTTGACTGAAGGACAACTGGTACTGGCTAAAGCATACCTTTCCAAAAGCCATCCAGTCTTGATCTAAAGACCTCAGGAAATGAAGCACCCACCATGTCCCTTAGCAGTTTGTTCCAATGGTTAATTACATTCACTCTGAAAAAATATATCCCTAATTTCTAATTAGAGTGTCTCTGCCTTCAGCTTCCAGCCATTGGTTCCTGTTATGTTTGTCTCCACTAGATTAATAAGATATTTAGTAGCTGATATTTTCTCCCTGTGGAGCTGTACACTGTAATCAAGACACTCTAAATCTTTGGTTTGATAAGCTAAGCAGATTGAGCTCTTTAAGTGTCACTATAAGGCATTTTCCCTAGCCTTGAATCATTCTTGTGGCTCTTTTCTGCACTCCTTCCAATTTTTCAACTACTTTTTTAAAATGTAGACCCCCCCCCCCAAAACAGTATGCAGAATTCTAATATTGGCCTCACTAGTGCCATACAGAGAAGTGAAATCCTCTTTTTAGACCTACTAATTTCTGTTGATATATCCAAGCATAGCACAAGTCCTTTTTGTGAAAGCATCTCACTGGCAGCTCATCTAGATTTGTTTGTTGTCTGTGATCCCTAAACTCTTTTCAGAGTAACTGCAGTTCAAGACACAGTTCCCCCGTTCTGGTAATATAGCCCACAATCCTTGTTCTAAATGTATAGCTTTGCATTTGGCTATATTAAAACCGAATTTTGTTTGACTGGGCCTAGCTAGTGCTCCAGATCTGGCAATTATTGTGACATCTGCACATTTTTATCAGCATTGATTTAATATTTGTCTTCAGATCGTTGATTAAAATGTTGAGTAGTGTTGAGTCTAATACCCATCCCTGCACACTCCACTAGAAACACCACTATGCAGTTACAGTTGTCAGAGGGGGATTATTTCCTTTAACATGTGCTCTATTGATATTGTAACTTGGGTATGTCTAGACTACAGGGTTTTTTTCGAAAAAAGTGGCCTTTTTTCAAAAAAACTTCCCCTGCGTCTAGACTGCTGCAGTGTTCTTTTGAAAGTAAATCAAAAGAATGTGGCAGGTTTTTTTGACCACGGAAAACCTTGTTTTATGAGGAAGAATGCCTTTTTTCGAAAGTGCTCTTTCGAAAAAAGGTGCTATGTAATGCACATTGTGCTTTGTTGAAAAAGAGCATCCAGACTGCCTGGGTGCTCTCTTTCGAAAAAGCGGCTTGCTTTTTTGAAAGTACTGGTTGTAGTCTATACACTCTTTTTTGAAAGAGGCTTGCAGTCTAGACGTAGCCTTTGTGAAATCAGAAACCTATGTATATTACCTCTATGCACTTATCTTGTGTGTAAGATTATACAAAAAAGGAGATCTGGCTTGTTAGGCAAACACATTGACTGGCATTAATTGTATTCCTGACATTTAATTCTGTATCAGTTGGAACCTGTCTCAGCATTTCCATTACTTTTTCCAGGATTGACGACAGGCTAGCCAAGCTCTAGTTATCCAAGACACCCTACTTTCCTTATGCAAATTGGCACATTAGCACACTTTCATTCTTCTGGGATTTCCCCAGTGTTCCAAGATATATCAAAAATGAACAAAATGGGCCAGAAGTTTTCCCAGACAAATATTCTGGTGAGCAAATTATCCACATCTGCTGATTTTAAAGTGTTTATTTCTAGTAAAAGTTTAACATCCTCAAAAACTGACACGAAAGATATCATGAAGAAGAGTAAATTGTTTTTGCAACAGGGCTTCAGCCGATCAGGAATGAGTATGCAGTAGAAACAGAGCTGCAATATGAGAGTAAGAAAAGAGGGAAACTGCCAAGATTAGAGTATCTGGCTTTTCAGGGCAGCACAGCAAATAGACACAAACATGTAATTAAATATGAGTAATATAGGTTGAACTTCAGAAATCTGGGATTCTTTGGTCCTGCAACATCCATGGTCCTTCAGGACCATGGATGTTGCCCGACCCGAGAGTCCTGGTGCCTGGGAGTGCAAACCCGCTGGGAGCCCCATTCACAGGAAGCCCCGGCCATGCAGGGCAGCAGTGTGACCAGCGAGCCCTGTCCCTGGGGAGCTCTGGGTGGGGTAGCAGTGGGGCAGCCAGAGGCAAAAGTGGAGCAGCCGGCAAGCCCTGTCCCTGGGGCATGGCAAAAGTGGGGCAGGCAGCAAGTCCTGCCACCAGGAATTCCTGGTTGGGCGGGGGGAAAGTGGGGCCATGGCAGCTGAGGAACTCCATCCTCAGAGAACCCCAGTGGACCAGAGCCCAAATCCAAGCCCTGCAGGCTGAAGCCCAGTAGCACTGGGGCCATAGCAGAGCTACCTACAGGGAGGGGGAACATCCTGAGATGCCGGTGGCAGGGGACTTTGAGTGATCTGGAAAATTCCCTCTTTCAGGATGGGTGAAGTCCTGAGGGTCCTGGACCAAGGAGGTCTAAGCTGTACTAGTATTTGCATAGTACTTGTTCTCCACATTCCAATTGACAATAAATTAATTAATCCTCAAAATAATCCTGTGAGATAGGTTTAATTATCCTTGTTTTATAGATAGGAATCCAAGGCAAGAGAAATTAAAAGATTTGTCCATGGACACAGAGCAAGTCGTTATTAAAGCCAAGAGAAGCTGTTCTTGGATCATAGGCCTATATTTGAATAAATATGTAGAATTCTCTCCACAGCAAACAAGCTCATAAATAAACTGATTGCTTCCATGAATATCTAGCTGCCTTTCTATGTTAGTCTTATTTTTACCTTCAGCTTTTTTATTCCTTGATCTTACATTTTTGGACATCAATTGGAGTAAGCCTCCATAGCTCCTATTAAACATAGGGCATGGATCAGTAATACAGAGACTAAAGCTTTAATACACATGCTTTGCATACTATTATAATTCAGAAAACAGAGTTTATTTTGGTATGCATATGAACTAAGCTTGAATGCACCTAAACTGTGTTTTTGCTGGAAATGCCTACAAACAGCACATATAATGGTACTGGGAATGCTTGTGAAATATCAGGAGCGCATTTGTTTGTGAACATTTTATAACCGTATCTGGTGCCTGAATCAATTAATGGAGATGCCAAAAAATATCTAGTGGAGACAGATTCTATATGTGCAGATGCTCATAGTGAAGTGAGTGTTAAATATGAAAAATAAATTTAGAATATGAGAGCGAAAAACTACCCATATGCTTTAGGGGGCTAAATTTAGAATAGACATAAACTCTTAGCATTTGAGGCTTTTATGCGATCTCTCTAAGATTAGGTTATGTCTGCAACTCTATATCATTAGTATTTTCTGATTCCTGCACAGTTTGAGCAGTTATGTTTTACAGGTTTTGAATGTTATTGTTAAAGTTTGATAGATCTGAAGGGTATTAGATCTCTGGAAAAGAAAATGGCAGTATTGCACAGTAGTAACCTCAGAAGTGCAGGCACCTTCAGTGCTTATCTGCATTAAACGACAAAACCTAAATTAGGATAATAGTGAGGATACCACTTAACCCCACAAAACTAACAGATTCAAAATTAAGGCTGAAAAATGAAATTTGAAGTCTCATATCTTGATATTAGACAGCCTTCCCATTGTCTGATCCTAAGCATTATTACTTTTATAATGTGTTGTTGAGAAGGTTCAACATTGTGCTTACCTCCTGGAGAATAAAACCTAATCCTTATCCTTTTGATCTGCCTTATTTACTCCCTTACTTTTGTATATTTATATTAGTCCTGTCATATATTTTAGGGTGCTGTGGGGGAGTTGATTACTTCTGGCTTGTTTGTTTAAGACTTTCTTTATTGGGGAAAAAAAATCCAAACCCTGAAAGCACTCAGAAATTTTCTATTAGGAATGTATTGAAGACTGGCAGAGCTCGGGATCTTAATTATTATACACATATAAATAGCACACTGAAACTCTTCACACTACATTATTCAGTCATATCTGTATTTTACTATATACTGTAATAGGAGTAATAATCATGCTTTAGAAGTTATTTCCATTAAATGGAATTTGCTGTTACCAAGTGTCTCAACATTACTAATATAAACCAACCTGAAAATAGATTTATTGGTGTGTGTGCTGTACAACTTGCCACGAACATTAGCCCTGCATTAACTCATGTACAATAAATTTAGTGATTAAAGGAATACAGATAAAGGGAGGAAGCAGAGGGAATATTTACATAAAAATGAACGTTACACACATATTAATTTTGTATAACGATAGATAATGCACTGCATCGTTGACAGTAGTAATACTATTTTGTGTGGTGGATTTTGGCCCCCATAAGAACAGTGAAATGGGACACAGATGGATCATACTACTGCACTTGGCATCTGATGTAGTGGATCAATGACCATCCATGTCTCTGCTCCTGGCATAGGGGGAGTGGATGGGGGAAAAGCTAGTGTGAAAGGACAAGGTATCAGGGAACTGAAATTAGATTAGCAGCCTAGGAAGAGACACTGGGACTCAAACAGTGGAAACAGGAAACATGTTGAGAGGGGTTTACTGGATACCCATGTGGAGAAGAGAAAGAGATGCCAGGAGGAACAAAATGAGTGTGTTTCAGCAATAAAAACGGGATTGCTAGCAGGGAGAGGGGACTCCTGACGTAGTGTGAGGGAGTAAACAACGACTGTGAAAGGAGTCTGAGACTAGGTGAGAAGATTGAAGCTAGGAGTCTGAAACTGCCTATGCAAGAACAACTGGATTAGGACAAGGAGCTGGGGTGGGTAATAGAATTTCAGAACAGGGTAAAGGCTGGAGGAGACAGAGCAGATGCATACAAGCTTGTTGTGAGGGTGATGAAAGTTACACAACTTGATTACCTACTGTTTTTTTTCAGAGTACCTCTGCCTTATTCTATGTATAGACTGGTGCTTCTTTGAAGATAAATCAGTCCTTTTCGGTGAAGGAGGATGTTGATGATCATTCCCTCACCCCTTAGTCATTTAGGGTACGTCTAGACTACAGGCTTTTGTTGACAGAAGTTTTGTTGACAGATACTGTCAACAAAGCTTCTGTTGACAAAGAGCGTCTAGACTACATTCAGTTCTGTCGACAAAGCAAGCTGCTTTGTCGACATGACACTGTAGACGCAAAGGACAGTTTAGATGCAATAACACCTTTTGTCGACAGAACTCTGTCGACAAAAGGCGTTATTCCTCGTAAAAAGAGGTTTACAGCCGTCGACAATACTGCTGAGTTCTGTCGACGTTATATCGACAGAACTCAGCGGTAGTGTAGATGCAGGTATAGTTTTGTTGACAAAATTCCACTTTTGTTGACAAAACCCTGTAGTCTAGACACACCCTTATTGTAGAAATCGGAAGGTGTGTACTATTTGAATTACTGGTACAAGCAGGTCTAGGCTCACCATAAATTAAAGGCCCTAAAAAACCTGCCATCTCTTCCCATCCAGCCTCCTCCTCATCATGGTCTGATGGATGTCCATCTTGGCCAGTGCCAGGAGGCGGTGCTGTTATTTTTGTGAGACCATGAATGGGATGTTCAATGATCAGGAAATGCAGGAAAAAGTCCAGGCAGATCCTCAGTAAGAAGTTTTGGAGATGCTAGGTGTCTACATAGATATGTGCCAGAGTCTCTCTCTTGTAACAGAAGGGGCAGGTATCAGGGCATTTCATGAATCACACCAGGTACGTGCCTGTACCCATGGCTCTGTGAAAGAGTCAACAACTGATATATACCCAGAAGACTGTGGGAGTAGAGTGAAGTACAGACTGGCCCACCAAGGTTCCTCATTCTTCTTAGGTGGCAGCAGGTCCCCCTGCTGGGCATTTGGGTAGTACATGAAGATGTGGAACTAGATGGAGTGAAGAATGAGCATGTACAGATGGGCTGTGTCTAGACTGGCAAGTTTTTCTGCAAAAGCAATTGCTTTTGCGGAAAAATTTGCCAGCTGTCTACACTGGTCGCTTGAATTTCCATCTGAAATCAGTGCTTCTTGCGGAAATACTATGCTGCTCCAATTCGGGCAAAAGTCCTTTTGTGCAAAGCTTTTGTGCAAAAGGGCAACTGTAGACAGCTCAGATTTGTTTTGCACAAAAAAACCCCGATCGCGAAAATGGCGATCGGGGATTTCTTGTGCAAAACCGCATCTAGATTGGCATGGACACTTTTCCACAAAAAGTGCTTTTGTGGAAAAGTGTCCATGCCAATCTAGAGGCTCTTTTCCGCAAATGCTTTTAATGGAAAAACTTTTCTGTTAAAAGCATTTCCGGAAAATCATGCCAGTCTAGACGTAGCCATGATGTTTAGTTAATATGATTCAGAGGCAGACCTGCTCACTGCAGTGCAAGTGGATTAGGTAGCCTATCAGGGCTGCTGTGGAGGCTTCTGAGACAGGGGCTGATGAAGAGATCTGGATTGTCTCAAGTTACAGTGAGGGAGGTCTAGGTTGGATATTAGGAAACACTATTTCACTAGGAGGGTGGTGAAGCACTGGAATGGGTTCCCTAAGGAGGTGGTGGAATCTCCATCCCTAGAGGTTGTTAAATCTCGGCTAGGTTGATTTAGTTGGGATTAGTCTTGCCTTGGGCAGGGGGCTGGACTTGATGACCTCCTGAGGTCTCTTCCAGCTCTATGATTCTATAATTCTGTGATTGTTGGTGTGAGAGGTGATCATGGAGCACCATCCTGCAGGTCCCATTTCAGAAGAGCAAAAGTAGCATCCAGCATAAGTTGTTCTCACCTCCTAAAGGACATGGCAGGGTGCATATTGGGTGGACTGCCCCATGCACCAGCCAAGAGTGGGATCCATGCAGTCTCTCTGGACATAGTCCAGGAAGTTTTTGATTCTCATATGGGTGCTGTAAAAATAAATTTAATATTCCTGACACTTAGATTCTATAGAAGTGATCGTTATCCCATCTTTGCACTGAATGAGACAGGGTCCTATGGAAACAATAGCATATGGACATGAAATTAAAGACTGCTAACTTATGTATATGGAGGTCAAATAAAGATTGCTCAGACAATCTTTCATCTGGAATTTCCTAACTTGAGCACTTGGCTTTGCAACCTTAATCATGTTCTTGTAAGTTCGTGTTATGCATGCACATGATGGATGTACATCATTCCCATCAAATGTATATGCCCACTTAAACAAGGAAAGTAAAGAAAACTTTCCTATAATGCAATATGGGAAAGACGATTATATTACACAAACTTGTATTTACTTAAGTCAATTGGTTGTATAACAAAAAACACACTGAATTATTGTACTCATTCAAGAACAAATATGTCACTCCACGATGTCAGTATGTCCCTTTTATCACACATCAAAAGAAAATATTCATTATTTACATTTTACTATGATTAATAAAACACTTCTACCCCTAAGAAGTCAAAACATCAAAACTGCAGAGTTCTCTGATGTGAGGGGAGAAAGAAGAACTAGGAACAATTCACATGGCTTTCAGTGAAAACTGAGAGGCAGCAAGGAGATGAGGATAAGGATGTTCATGGTTAAGCAATGCTATAATTGCCATCTATTACAAGCAACTGCTCAGTGATGATGGCTTGATTGCACCTCTCTTAACCAGGACTCTCTGGTCTGGCAGGACCACGGATGTTGTTGGACCAGAGAGGGCAGGTATAGGGTGGTTGGGCATGGGGCAAGAGCGGAAAGGGGGCGCAGAGACTCAGCTGGGATTCAGGGGGCAGGGCGTGGAGGGGCGGGCAGCACAGCAGGGAGCACTGGATCCTGCGTCCAGGTGATAGGGGATGCCCGGCAGTGGCAGCCACCGAGCTCCAGCTCCAGCTCCAGTAGCAGCAGTGCTCTGACCCTGACTATAGAGTTCCCGTCCCAGCGGCAGCCAGGCAGCCCTAACCTCAGCTGCAGAGTTCTGACTCCAGTGGCCGCCAGGGCCAGGTAGGCAGCAACAAGGCTAGGCTGGATTCCTAACTGAGGGGCAGCAGGACAGCATGGGCTATGTTGGGAGGGACCTCCGCTGGTCCGGCAAATCCCCTCATTTGGACTGGTCAGGACCCGAGGTTGCAGGATAAGGAAGGTCCAACCTGCACTGAGACTGGTTTCAATAGCATAGCAGGGTCCTGTCACTTTGAGCACTGCACAGTACTTTCTGACAGGAAGCAGTTTTGAATCCAATAAAAATTGAACATGATTTCAGGTGCAGTCTATCCAAACCTGCATCAACAGCAGATGGGCACAATTTGATCCCCCAAAAATACTGAGTTACCTTATCAGCTTCCCTCTGAATCTGTTTTGATGCTATATGGCTACACAGTAAGAGTGGTTGTTTAGAAACAATGGACGAGCAGCAAAGAATGCTTTTATTTTGAGCCCAACACACAGGAGTTGGAAATGGTATTATTAAACTTACAACTTATTAAACTTAAAAATTATAGGTTTTCCTAGTAACTCATTGGTTATAATCACAAAGATATAAACAGTGGGAATCAAGGTTTTCAAAAGCAACTAGAGATTTATAAAGAGGAGCTTCCATTTTTGGTATTTAAGATGACCTGATTTTGAGGGTGGGTATACAGAACTTTCTGTTATACCCTGCTAAGGTGTCTAAATTTACCTCAGTTTTGGAGCATCCAAACTCACCAGTTACTTTTGAAAATTTTGGCCTATTCCTGTAAGAAAATGAACCTGTCTGATTGCTATTTTTCTGAGCTATTCCATCACCATACAATTCAATGCTGCCATAGTTTATTAAACAAACACAAAACAACACATTCTCCCATTGACACATGTTGAAAAGTGTTTAATACAAATAATTTTCTAAAATGAACATGATTTACAACCTAAGATTATTTGGATCCCACTGGCTCAATTAGAGAATGATTAGGTTTGGGGAACTATTTGGGGAACCATGAAGTGGATGAGACTAATATTTGAATTATATTAAATAAGATTGTTTTTTAACATTCCTCCTCCTGAACTAGAGCATGTAATTACAGCCCAAGTGGTCACCATGGAATATTGTGCTGAGTTCTCTAGTCTCTCTTGAATTAAAGTTATAATAAGGAATGAGTCACAAAGTTCAGACCTTCATCTGATCATGAACCTCTAAAATCAATGAGTTTTTCCATTAATTTCAACAAGTACAAGATTAGGGATCTGTTTTTAGTTGCTTCTCCCTGTAGTATTCAGGAAAAAGATAAACGAATGGCACTATAATCCTGCTAAAATCAGATATTGCCCTCCATTTATTGTTATGCTGCTCTTTGGCATCCTCTGCTGGATATAAAATTTTAACTACAAAGTGACACTTCAGATTAGAATAGTAATAGAGATGAAGCCGTGTTAGTCTGATCTTGCTGAAACAAAAGACAGGACTATGCAGCACTTTGAAGACTAACAAACCATCTTGTTAGTCTTTAAAGTGCAGCATAGTCCTGTCTTTTATGTCAGTTTAGCTCACAGTGAGAATTTTGCTGTTGGGTTTACAAACATCCATCAGTGAGAAAACTCATGAAAGATGATAAACTCTTCTACATCACAATAAAAAATAGTGAGAAAACAGAGAATCTCAAACTGTAGAAAAGAAAGTATATTGTACAACATAACATGTTGATCAATCAAAAATTATGAGGAAAAATATTTGTAGAGCTATTAAATTATATGAAAATTGCTATCCTATGCAATTAAAGAGCTACAGTACATTGAACAAATCTTCAGCTCTGAAGAACAAGAAAAGCAGGTATGTTCTAAACATAAAGACATGTAATATTGAGGTTATCATTGGGGGTGCAATGTTTGGTAGAACACATATGGTGAGTCTACACAGCAGAGCTTAACTCTAAATAAACTATGCAGATTGAGCTACGTCAATTTCATAGTTTATTTCAAAATAGCTTATTTCGAAATTGGGAGCATCTATACAGCACTTATTTCAAAATCGAGCATGCTTCCTCTGACTACCCTTACTCCTTGTACAATGAGGGTTACAAGAGTTGGAGTAAGAAGTCCTCCGACTTGATAGTATTTTAACATTATTTCAAAATAACTGCCTGCTGTGTAGACACGGACTGAGTTATTTCAAAATAATATTGCTGTGTAGACCCATATTGAACATGATACTATATATATTTATGCTGGTCTCTAAAGTGCCTCAGAACTACTTGTTGTTAAAGTTACAGATTAATACAGCTATCCTTCTGAGACATACTGAGCATGTTAGCTACAGGAAGATGAGGCTCTTTGGATCTCTTTGACCCTTTGAAGAACTGCTATTTTTCTTACTACTTTTGATTGGATTTTTATACATTCAAATAACAAAAAATCCACCTAGTTATCTGATTCCAGAGATCCTAACTCTTTCATTTCTTCATAATAAGTACGAACAATTTGAATTTGTGTAAACATTTGTTCAGATCGAAGATATGTTACTAAGTATTTGTTAAACACATGGTAGGTTATCTACATTGATCAATAGGCTTTTACAAAGTCATATAACAAAGAGATGAAATCTGAAGTTTTAACACGTTGGAAATTAACTCTAGTTAGCTGCACGCCTAGAAAATTAAGAATGAGATTATTGCTGGTGAAGTGTTATTTCTATAATAAAATCTATCTATTGTGTAAAACCAAACATTTGTGTGGTATCTACTTGGCTTTTTGTATTTGTTATTTTAGAATTTTAAAAAGTTTGATTGCTCACATACTTCATCACTTTTTAAGATGAAGAGATAATCTGACTGACTCAGTTCTCAAGCAGCTTTGCAATATTTGCCAGTTAGTAACAAATGTTATGTCACATGCTTACAGTTTTAGCTCCAGTTAATTACTCACAAACAGTTATATTGTTCAACCTGAAAAGGGCACCAGCAAAAAGTCTGTGTACCACTAAATGCTCAAAACAGAGCTTAAATGGGTTTCAACACTAGTTTCTTACATTACACTTTTCATAACAGGTCAGTATCATTATCCTCACTTTACCAATGGGGAAGCAGAAGCAATAATCACTCAGTAGCAGAGCTAGAATACACACTAAGGCTACATCTACACTGCAGGCTTATTGTGCAAGAACTTTTAGTGGAAGAGATCTTCCACAAGAGCACATCCACACTGCCATGTGCTTTTGCGCAAAAGCTGTGCTTTTGCGCAAGAGAGTATCCACACTGCCATGCATGTTCTTGTGCAAGAAAGCTCTAATTGCCATTCACAAAATGGCCATCAAAGCACCTGTACTTTTTCTGATAGGGTTTTCTTGCCCAAGAAACCCCTGTTGTCCATCCACACACGCCTTTTTGCGCAAGAGCTCTTGCTCAAAAAGGCTTATACCTCACAGAAAGAGGAATAACTCTTGCACAAAAAGCCCTGTCTTCTGACAATCTACTGTACATGTTCCTGTGCAAAAACACGCTTGTAGTGTGGATGCTCCACGAGTTTTTGAGCAAAACCAGCCATTTTTGTGCAAAAACTCTGCAGTGTAGACATAGGCCAAGTCTCTTAACTCCCACTCTGTTCTCTATGCGCTAGGCAAAATTTCTCCTTAAGTGGTGTATGCTTTGTACCAGGGGACATACTAGTGGAACATTTCTTTTCACTGCATATGACATTGCAGTCTTTTCTCCCACTCCTGGAGTTCTCTGTACGTACTTGACTTTACTTGGTAGGTCTTCAATGTCCTGTTCTTCTAGTCAAGTAACTCAGTCAACATTAACACTTCCAAGTAACAAAAATACAACAAAGCAGTCTGTCTGAGCTCATCAGGATTTTCAGCTTCACCTTTGAGTCCTTTAAATTAAGCCCTACACTCAGGCTTTATTCTCTTTTTGGGATTTACTCCACTTCACTAGTAGAGGTCCCAGGTCCACCCATTATTCCAAGTTTGGGAGTTATTATTTTGAAATAACGTATTTCAAAATATTCTTGTAGTGTAGACATAGCCTATATGGCCCTTTCACTGCAAATTCTGACAGGATTGTACTTTGTATTTACAAAGTGAAATGCCCAAAATACAGGAGATCCTAGGAGGGAATGAGCAGAGCAAAACTGGTTAATTCTCACATTGTCTGGTTCCTATGATGAGGCAGATAGTTCACTATTAAAAATGAGCATACATTTTTAAGCCTAAAATAATTTCTTAGAGTTTTTTTTAAATAAACTGTAAAACTCAAGTAAGTTCTCTATTGCCTTGGCTCCACTGGAAAAGAAAAAGCAGCTCCGAGTAGTAGTTATGTAAGTTTAAAAATAATGAGAAGTCTGTGTCAACTTGATCGTGGTCTATACTAGAGAGTTATTTTGAAATTACTATCCTTTTTTCAAACTAACAAATGGAGTGTCCACTTTACCAAGTCCACTATTTCAAAATAAGGTGCTGGTTATTTCAAAATAATAACTCCTTTCCATGAGGAATAACACTAATTTCAAAATAATTATTTCAAAATAGCAGTAGTGTGGATGTTCCAGTGCCGCTATTTTGAAATAACTACTCCATTAAGTAACTAAAACTAATTACTGCCCTGGAGCATTTCCTGTAGTTCTAAATTGTGGTAGCACGTCCACATTACCGTACCTGCCTCAGACTTATTTCAAGGCTTCCCCGTAGTATGGATGAACAATTTTGAAATGATTATTTTGAGAGTTATTATTTTGAAATAAATTATTTTAAAATAATTTCCTAGTGTAGACATGCCCTTAGGATACATCAATACTGCATGGCTATTTCAAAATAAGCTATAATGGAATAGTTATTCCAAAATAGCGTATTTTGAAATAGCATGTCTATACTGCAGGGAAGCCTCAAAATTAGTCTGAGGCAGGCTTCCCTAATGTAGACGTGCTATCTCAATTTAGAGCTCCAGGAGGCACTGGGGAGGAATAACTTATAATGGCCCTGGTGAGGGGCTATTTCGAAATAGCAGCAGTGGAGAGTCTACATATGCCTTATTTCAAAATAGCTATTTTGGTATATATATTGTTTCTTGTAGAATGAGGTTTACAGGTTTCAGAATAAGCCATCCATAATTTCAAAATAACAGAATTGCTGTCTAGACTCTCACATTGTTATTTTGAAATAACACTAGTTATCTTGAAATAATGGTGCAGTGTAGACACACCTTTACAGGCTAACAAATATATGATGAGCTTTTGTGGGTTAAAACCTATTTCCTCAGATGAGTTGGAGTGGAAATTACAGAATCTAGAATATACATAACTGCAAAAGCGGTTACCTGTCAATTGTAGGACCAGAGTTAATTATGCTAATTAAGCCAGGCTGGATGTGCCCTATTCGTAGCTTTTGCTAAATAAAATAAGCAAGTAAGTAAATGCAGGACATAAAAGAAAGAAAGAAAGAAAGAAAGAAAGAAAGAAAGAAAGAAAGAAAGAAAGAAAGAAAGAAAGAAAGAAAGAAAGAAAGAAAGAAAGAAAGAAAGAAAGAAAGAAAGAAAGAAAGAACATTTAGCCTCCTAATAGAGAATACATATGTTTAATGATAATATGATCTTCCACTACCACAACAGACAATGTTTTAAGCTGAAAAGACATATTCACATTTGTCCTATCCTTGCTGAAGCAAGATACCATTATCTTTTGAAAGACAATTATTCCAGCTACATATTGCAATTACCTTTTGTGGAAAATAAAAGTCTGAAAACATCGCCATTAGGTAAAACTTAGAACAGATCATTAATTTTTGCTAGAACTTTCATTTTTTCCCCAATATTAACCCCAGTTATCCAATGACACAGATTTTAACATAGCTATTCCTTCAGGAATCAAATTGAAATAAAACTATTCTTAAAGCTTCCTTATTATTATTATTCCAAGATAATGAGGCGAACTCATACTCTATTTAAAATCAGAAGCATCTTTTTAGGGTATCTGAAAATATTTGTGATAATCAAATAGAAAAAGTCAGTATGTGGGGTTTTCATAACTAATATTAAAACCATTTTAAGAGAACCAAAATCTTCCAAGTTACTCAAATCCTGGGTGAAATCCTGGTCTCACTGAAGTCAATGACAAAATCGCCGCCATTGATGGGGCCAATATTTCACCCTATAGAGAGACTTTAGAATTAGCGGTGAACAGAAGACTATAACACGTTTACTGAATGATTCATGTTCTTTGAACCTGAAATGTTTTTGGTTTTTCTAACAGCTTCTCTCAGATTCCACAAATAAAGTAAAGCCCCAAAGGAACTCAAATAAGAACCTGTTTACATGATTTGCATAACATTGGTTGACTTGAGCACATACCTCAATTTGAGAATAGGCTTAAGCACTATGTTGAAATAGAACCCTGTTTGTCCACCCAGAAAAAGAAAAAAGGTGATTCCAGTCCAAGATGGCAGGATCTAGTTTTTATTGAAGTCAATGGGAGTCTTTGAGACAGCATAATTGCCATCATTTTCATTTTCATACATTCCTAGAAACATGGTCCTAAGAGGACGTGAAATCTGGTTTTATTTTGCACTTTGGATTGGTTTTAGTAATGCTAGACTCCAAGATTAATATTGTCTTACTTGTTAAATTTCCATCTCCTGTATCCAGGACAAGGCAGATTATGCTGATAGCTTGTTAACCTTGTTTGTTACTTGTTTTCTCTACAACCCTCCCTTAATCCCCAGATTTAATGTCTTAGTTTGTTAAATTTGGTTTTGCTTTTAATTAGTTTCAAACATTCACTAATAAATCAATTAATTCTATATTAATAGATAAAATTCTTGGCTACTAGGCAGAATAGTACCTCATGAGGAGGACAGAAGATTACATCTACACTGCAGAGCTATTATGGGATACCTCTGGTATCCCGAAATAGCTATTCCATTTCTTAAGAGCAAGCCTATTCTATCAAAACATAATAGGCTCGCTAGTTCAACGTCCCGGTAAACCTCATTGAAAGAGGGTTAAGGGATGTTTTGGAATAGTGCCTTATTTTGGAATTACCTTGAAATAAGCTACACAATTTGTGTAGAGAAAATTTCATAGCTTATTTCAAAGTAAGGGTGCTGTGTAGATGCACCCTAAATTTTGATTATCACCACATTCAATGGTAGTTATATCAGGCAACATGGTGCCTTTTCTCATATATGTCCATTCTAGTTCATAAAATGTAATGCTGCACAAAAAGAATTAAAATTTATTTTTTTATTATTTTAATACATATACAGTGTCACAATGTAGCATTTCCATCTGCAGTGTGGATGTTTTACCTGAATCATCAATACAATTTTAAGAGTTGCTTTTTCTCCTCCAAATGATTTCCAAGTAACCTCAGATTTAATTGGCAGGCAAGTTCATACTATTGATTCATTTGAGAGGCCATAAAGAGCACAATCTTCCCAATCATTAGGATCTTTTAAATTCAGGAACTGGAAAGATTGGGAATTAGTCATTTTACTGAATCAATTAAATTTTAGCAGCTCTTTTGTCCAAGAAGAGTCTGTACACACGGGCTGTGTCTAGACTGCATCCCTTTTCCGTAAAAGGGATGCAAATTAGACACATCGCAATTGCAAATGAAGCAGGGATTTAATTCCCCCCCGCTTCATTTGCATAAACATGGCTGCCGCTTTTTTCCGGCTCAGAGCTTTGCTGGAAAAAAGCGCCAGTCTAGACGGGGATCTTTTGGAAAATAAAGCCTTTTCCGAAATATCCCTTTTAAAAAAGGAATAAGGGATATTTCAGAAAAGGCTTTATTTTCCAAAAGATCCCCGTCTAGACTGGCGCTTTTTTCCAGCAAAGCTCCGAGCCGGAAAAAAGCGGCAGCCATGTTTATGCAAATGAAGCGGGGAGGATTTAAATCCCCGCTTCATTTGCAATTGCGATGTGTCTAATTTGCATCCCTTTTACGGAAAAGGGATGCAGTCTAGACACAGCCAGAGGGTTTGCTCCAGCATGAGTTTAAGTAAATTTTTTCCTATGATTGCATTCTCTGGGCTGCTGCAGGACAACAAATATACTGAAAGTGGGTGATTGTCTCTCCTGTGTTCCCATTGACACACACCCTGTGATGGGTCCAGAGAGTGTAGAGGAAGAAAAGTCTGATTCTAATGCAGAGGAGAAAAGAGCTGGATCTGGAGGTGGGCTGGAAGGTGTTGACTGAGACAAATCTGAGAAGGAGACTAAAACTGGAAGTCAGTGGCAGGAGATGATAACTGCGATTGGTCTTTGAGGGGTGGGAGACACTGGGACTGGCTGGACAAGGACACTGGGACTGGGAGCCAAGGAGCTGGCATTGGCCGGACAAGAAGTTCAAGGCTTGGATCTGGGGAAGAAATCAAGATGGGAACTGAAACACAATAGTTGAAAGTAAGATTGGATAAGAAGTAATGGGGAAACTGGGACTGGATGGGTAAGGAGACTGGGACTGAGAATTAGTTGGGGTAGGGAGAAGATATGAGAGGAAGAGAAACATGATAAGCTAGGGTGGAGGAGAACTGAAGCTAGCTGGACAAAAGATTGGGATAAGGATCTGAAGGAAAAGGGGCTACAGATACTGGCTGAGGAACCCTGGGGAAAGATTAGGAATGAAAGCCAAAAGAGCTTGGTAATATGGGTAGGAAGCTAGAGGCCAAAATGAGGGAGAGAGATAGATTGAATGAGGAACCAGGATGGGGAAGTGGGATGCTCTGAGAATGAGGAGTGGGATGAGGAGCCAGGAATAGGGAAGATACAGGAGAAAGACAGGTTGGTGGTGTGGGATAGTAGGGATCATGTTGGAGGCAGGGGAATAGGAAAGGGCAGAAGAGACTATCCCCTCCACAGCCTGGAATGGAATCTAAAATATCTGAATCTCACCACCGTTGCCATGGTGGCAGCACATATCTGTGAAACCCACTCAAGATCCTGTCTCCCTCTAGTTCTGGACCACACAAAGGAGGAATAGTATACCAAAAACAAAATACTGAGTAGCTGTTCACTAAATGCACACTGTCCATTATGTGCCCTGAATGAAGTGAGGTCCTATGGAAAAAATAATGTAGTCATGTAATTGAAGACTGCCTCATAATGTATTTGCACGAGGAGGACAAATTAAGGTTTCACAGTAGGCTTGCCAACTTTCTAATAGCACAAAGCCAAACACTCTAGCCCCACCCCTTCTCTGAGGTCCACCTCCCACTTCACTACATTTCCCCTCCCTTGGTGGATTGTTCTTCCTCAAACTTACTCATTTTCACTCGTCTGGGATGGGGGATGGGATACAGGAGGGGGTAAGGGATTTAACTGGGGGTGTAGACTCTGGGTGGGGCAGGGTATAGACGGGGGCTCTAGGCCATGTCAGAGATTTAGGGTATAGGAAGGTGAAGGATGTGACTGGGGATGTGAGTTCTAGGGTGGGGTTGTGGCTGAGGGATTCAGAATGTAGGAGGGGACTGCGGGTTGAAGCAGCGAATTGTGATGCAGGGGGGGTGGTCTCTGGGGTGGGACTGACAATGAGGGGTTCAGGGAGTGAGAGTGGGCTCTGGACAAGGGCAAGGGGTTGGGGTCCAGAGAAGGTGAGTGTGTTGGGTTGGGGTTCAGCCCTGGGTTGGAGCCAGCGATGAGGGGGTTGGGGAGTAAGAGGGGTCTCCAGAATTGGGGGCAGAGGGTGTTGGGGCTCAAGGATTGGAGTGCAGGCTTATCTCAGGTAGTGTTCGGTCAGTGGTGCAACAAGGCTAAGGCAGACTCCCTGGCTTTGCACTGCACCCTGAAAGCAGCCAGCAGGTTGGGGGAGGGGAGGGGATTTAGGAGGATCCGTGTGTTGCTCTTTCCCACAGGTACAACACTCACTTCTGCGTTCCTGGCCAATGGAAGTGCAGAGCCAGTGCTCAGGGCACAGGCAGTGTGCAGAGCCCCACAGCTCCCTGCCAAAGACCCAAACCTGCTAGTTGCTTCTCAGGCAGAGCGCAGTGCGGGACAGGTGGAGGCTATCTTGCCTTAGTTCTTCAACACTGCCAACCGGACTTTTAATAGCCAGTCTGTGGAGCTGACCAGAGCTGCCAGGGTCCTTTTTGGACTGTTTAAGGCAGAAATTAGATATCAGGTCACCCTATTTCATAGGCAGCTTTTTCTAGCTTTTGAGTGCTAGACATTCTTTTCACGTAGTTATTTGGCCTCGCTTAAGATAAGTGGGAGTTTTGCATTCCATTCATTGGGAGCAGGATTTCACCCATAACTTGCATGTGCATGGGTGTCTCCTCACTCTAAGCTCTTCTTGGTGCAGAGAAAGTGCTGCTGAATTCGGGAGCCAATTATGGCTCTCTGTTGCTGAGGGTCAGGCTGAGTCAATCCCAGATCAAATGTAAGTCAGAACTCATTAGAGGCCATTATTCCATAAGAGTCTTTATGGCACTGGAGGATCAGCACAACACAGCACAGCACAGCACAGCAGATCTCCCCCATGCTATCTCCCCTCCCTTTCTTGCTGGCCATTTGCAGCAATAATCAATCTCCTTTGCGCCACCAGAATGGCCAGATAATAATGGAGGTTCTGACTCACAATATTAAGCAGTATATTCACTACAACTCCCCTTCTTTCTCCTTCCAGGGCCTATTCACAAACCACATGGTTTTATGGATTCTGTTCTGGCATAGCAGGACCAAAAACATGGGACCAGTTCCTACTTACACTGAGAATCCCTGTGGAAATATGGGAAGGGGCAATAGCCACTTTCCTTACTTCCTAGGTTCCCACAAAAAGCCTAGATCTTCACAGGGGAGAAAGCAAGGACTGGGCAAGCTGGGGCAAGAAGTCAGTAGCCCTGTTAAGGGTGGTACATATTTACTCCTCTTCTGACACTTACCCTGAACTTGAAGCTCTATCATCTTTTCTGTCAAGTCCCTACTGTGGCTATTGAGTGCACAGAAGAACAGCCTATGTGCACAGTTGCCTTCCCATAAATACCCTTGGGTCGCTAATATCTACCCTCCTAACAGACTCCTTCTGTGGAGGAAAACTCTATTCCTGCAACTGAGTGAGAATGAACTATGGGAGGCAATAATTACAGAGATTACTTCTCCTCTATCCCACTCTCTTGAGATTTTTTTCCACATTCAATCCTTATATATTTTGCCATGAATAATAAAGATTTCCCACATTGGTGGGGTTTTTTTGTAAACACACACACAGGGCTTCTTTGTAGGTATTTGCTGCAATAGCTTTGCATTTCATTTGTTCTGGGAATGGGTAAATCCATTTATTTCATTATATAGTTCAAAGTAAATACAAAGGAGGCATTCACCATTTAGCATTCTTGTACAATTGAATGCAGTAAGATACACCAGAGGGAGCCTAGGCCTTTAGAAATGAATGAAATGATAGATAGGGAGGGTGTTTGCCCTGAACGTATGATAAAATCTGGTCTGCAAGTGCAACATTGTCAGATACTTTCATGTTGTAGCTTAAATAGCACTATTGTTCACTCATGGCTGTACTGATTTCTACATTTCTCTTGTCAGATAAAGAGGATGCATGAGAAAACAAAATGATAGGCAACCAGTAGCTAAGGCTTATACTTTGTGACCACAAATAAAAAATAAAAGAACTTTAAGATGCTGAAGTCTTTTCATTTGTGAACAGCATATTTTCCAGAGCTGAGTTGGAACTTTGAATATACAGACAACGGCAGAGGTTACAGCTACGGTCTTTTATGACAGAACCTGATCCTGGTCCTGATCCTATTGGCAAACATAGCCAAAACCCTACTGACTTTGATGCGAGTAGGATCAGGCCCACAAATGACTGTTTTGTAAGGAGGCACTTTATACCACCCACTAAAGCTATGTCTACACCACAAGGTTATTTTGAAATAAGTAATTTTGAAATAACAGTTCCCGAAATAACTATTTTGAAATAAACTTAAAAAACAACAAATAGTCTAGTAGCACTTTAAAGACTAACAAAACATGTAGATGGTATCATAAGCTTTCATGGGTACAACCCACTTCTTCAGATGACACATCCATGCAACAAATCCCCTTTGAAATAGCACAGATCTATATTAAAATAGCACGTTCACACTCATTGGACCCTGAATCATATTTAAAGCACTCCGGGCAGGGCATCAGGACTATCTGAGGCTTCCTGAGGCTATCTGAGGTGCATGTTTAAAGGGACTCCTCTGTACAGCCATGTGTCAGACTCCTCTTCACCTTTGCTTACCTCCTCAAGAGATAGCAAACACCACTCCAAATGCTCTGACTGCCCTTGCAGATGCCACAGCACTTCTGCCATGGAGCTGAACCTGCTACAAAGCAGTCACCATCTCTTAGATCTCCTGCTGCACCTACTGGCTCAATTTATGCAGGCTGCCATTGTAGCACTGCTTAAGAACAACGACCAGCCTGGAATGAGAAACCCCCTCATCCTGTTCTGAGTGCTCCTCTTCCACCACAGTCCCTCTCCCCACTCCTGCACACCATGCACCGCTACTTCTGGTAATGGGAGACCAGTACCAATGGGTGGGACTGGATTGTCATGGAGCTGTAGGATGACCAGCAGTGGCTCCAGAACTTTCATATGAGAAAGGAAACCTTCATGGAGCTCTGCAAGTGACTTGCCCCTGCTCTCTGGTGAAGGGACTCCTGCATGAAACCCACCATCCCCCTCCAGAAGTGAGTAGCCATCACCCTCTGGTACCTCACCACACTGGACAGCCACCATTCTACCGGGAACCAGTTCAGTGTGGATAATTCAACTGGTGGAGCCGTGCTCATGCAGCTATGATGCTGTCATGCTATTGTCCCCGGAGGATGGTGAAGCACTGGAATAGGTTGCCTAGGGAAGTGGGGTGGTAGAATCTCCCTCCCTGGAGGTTTTGCAGTCCCACTTTCACAAAGCCCTGCCGGGGATTGTTTAGTTGCAATTGGTCCTGCTGTGGGCTTAGTCTCAAGGAGCTCCCCATGTCTCTGTCAACCCTGTAAATCTATATTCTTCTGTTTTTATAGGTGATGAGGGCCATCAACACCATCCTACTGTGCAGGGTCATCATCCTGGGTGATGTGGAGCCCATCATCGCTGGCTTCCCCAACTGCAGGGGGGCCATTCATAGCGCACACATCCCCATCCTGGTCCCCAACCACTGGGCCTCCAACTATATCAATAGGAAGTGATACTTTCCCATTTTCTTGCAAGCTCTCATGGACCAATGGGGCTCCTTCACTGACATTAACGTTGGGTAGTTGGGGAATATGCACGATGCCCATGTTTTCAGGAACTCCAGCCTGTTCCAGAAGGTGCACACTGGCATGTTTTTTCCCCAATTGCACCATAAGGATTGGGGAGATAGTCACGTCCTGGGTGACGCAGCCTACCTCTTGCTCCTCTGGCTCATGAAGCCCTACACAGGACACTTGGACCCCAACAAGGAATCGTTCAATGCCAGACTGAACAGGTGCCACATAGTAGTGAAGGACGCCCTCGGCCACCTCAAAGTGAGGTTTCAGTGTCTCCTCACCTGCCTGGACCTCAGTGCCCAGAACAACATATGTGAGAACAAGGGGGAAACTTTCCTTCCAGGGTGGAGGCCAGAGGCCGAACATCTTGCAAGGGCCTTTGAGCAGCCATGTACTGCCCATCAGTTAGGCCCATCAGGGAGCTGTGTGCATCCAGGAGGCCATGAGGGAGAGTTTCAGCCAAGGCCACCTGTGAGACTCTCCCCTGGGTCTCCCCTCAAGGGGCCTCTGCATTGTCCATCTGTGCTTTTCCTCTCCCACCGCTCTCTTCCCCTGCCCTCCCTTTCCACCTACCGCTTCCTCCCCTCCTCTGCAGATAAAATAAACCAGACTTTTTGTTTTGAAACAATAAACTTGTGTATATTTATTTGGGGGATCCATATCTGGGGAGGGGCTGGAGAAAGAAGCTGGGAGGAAGGGAAGAAGGAGATGGAGGGGAGAGGAATGGGGAGGAGTGGAAAGGAGTGGTTCAGAGCTGGGACTGGGGCTGGGACTGGCGCCTACCTCGGGTGGTCCTACCACCTCATGTGGGGGGGAAAAACTAGGGGACAAGGGCAGAGGCAGGTGCTGGGAGGACTTGGGGGAGAGTGGGTGCTGGGGGGAAGCTGCTTTACTGTTTCAGGGAGCAACCATGTGCTCGATGGAGCTCATGTAAGCCATGATCAGTGTCTTCTGGTGTCGGGACAGCTTCTGCCAAATGCTGTGCTGCAGCTTCTGGTCAGCACAGTGCTCCTGGAAGTCTTCCTCAAAGTTCCTGTTCATGGAACAGAGGCAGTCCAGGTGTTCCCACTCTAGATCGTCACCAGTGCCTGCAGCTCCTGCAGGGTCGGGAGGATGACACAGGAATTGATTGGAGTGCATCACTTGTAGCTGCCCCCACTGTGAAGAAAAGCACAAAGGGCTCTCATCCCAGGAGACAGTGTGCACGAAGCCTAGCCCTAATCTGTGAGCCAACACCGCAAGGTCTCAGTTCAGATGATGGTGATGGGCTTCGAGCAAAGCTATCTGTGACCTAGACAGCAGCACTGTACTATAGGGGCACAGATATCCCAGGGGAGCCTCGCTACCCCCGCGACCCAGGGACAAGCAGGCATTGGAAGGTGCTGGCCAAGGCAGGAGTCAACAGATGAGAGAGAGGGAGATGGGGTGACTTGACTTCCCTCTGTGTCGTGCACATACCAGGTCTGGCACTGGCATCCCACTTCTATCCATGACCACTAAAGGATGTTGAGGGAGGTATGTGAGTGACAGATGCTGCTTGCTGGGGAAGGTGGTACTGGAGTGTCCTCCTCTTCCTCCCTCTGGCAGTTTCCCATTCAGGGAATTTGTCTCCTCCTCTTAACTGTGCTTGATCAGGAGCAGATGTTGCCCCAAGAGTGCTGGCATGACCGTGTGCCATGTGCGGCATTGCTGTGTGTTTTCCTGACCTCAGACTCCTTAGTAGTTGCTTGTGGTGGGAAGGTGTCCCCCCATGGAGTGGGAGTAAGGCAAGCCTCTGCAGGAACCTCGTGGGAAGAAGTGCAAGGTTCCTGTGTGAGAACCTCATGTGGCTGTCTGCTCCAGACTGGTGCTCCATGTGCACCCACTTGCACAGGCTGCTGTGTGATCCCCATGACAAGAAGACTGAGTGAGGAGCATGCAGCCCCTCGCAGCCTGTCGCCTGTCACCGCATGTATCTGGGGGAAGTAATAGAACTCACCTGAAATGCCTTCCCCAACCTCATCTGAACCCAAGGAGACATTGTTCATGGGGGAAGGGTTGGCTCTAGGCTAAGAATGAGCTCCTGGCTGGCAGGCATGGTGTCAGTGGGGGTCTCCTCCTCCTCCCCCTCATCGTTGTCCTGCTCCTCCTCCTACTTCTCCACAGCCCCACCCTCGATGAGTGGGGGGGAGATGACATGCCCTCCTCCCAGGATGGCATCTTGCTGCTCAAAGTGGTGGCACATGTGAAGTACTGCTCCAGAGCAAGAACTTTACTCCCTGGCCTTCATGTAGGCCTGTCGGAGTTCTTTGACCTTCTTTCGGACGTGGGCCTGGGTCCAGCGGTGCCCTTCTGGGCTACAGTGGCTGCCATCTGGCCATAGACTTTGGTGTTGCACCTTTTGGTGCAGAGATTCTGGATGCTGGTCTCCTCCCCTGAGACCTCAATGAGATCCAGGATCTCCACACCAGTCCAGGAGGGTACCCTCCTCTTTTGTCTCTGGTCGGGGGCTTCAGAGGTGACAGCAGGAAAAGCAGTGCGGGATTCTACAGAGTGGCACAGGACTGGCAGGGCCAATGTGGTGCCACAAGCCTTCTCCATTCTGCCTGCAACTTGAAAAGCTGCAGGGGAAGGGAATATATAGAGTATTGATGGGTGTGGACAGAGTTGCCACCAGGGCACCTATGGGAAGCCCTGATGGCCAATTATTTCAAAATAACCACAGCTACGCCATCCATACTCACCCTATTTTGAAATAATGATTTGGAAATAGGTGTTATTCCTCATAGAATGAAGGTTTATTATTTCAAAATAACAAACCTGTTATTTTGAAATAATATTAAAATAATGGGCTTGCTTTGTCAACGCTCACCTTGTTATTTTGAAATAATGTCAATGATTTTGAAATAATGCTGTAGTGTAGACGTTCCCTGACAGCCTGGTAAGTGATACAATTTTCCTAAATTCAGATGTCAGTCACAGCAGGAAAGACTTTTTGGCCTTTCCAAAATTTACTTTTTTTAGCTTTTGAGTGTAGTACACATTTCAAAGGATAAAGTTATTAAAATTGTGTATACACATGAATAAATAATAGTTACTGGGAAACATTTTCCGTTATCAGATACTAGTTATTTTTTTTTTGAGTGAATAGAAAGAGGAATATTAAATATTAAAATATGTTAGGTTAATATTAAATATTAAAATATGATACTAGT
This sequence comes from Pelodiscus sinensis, assembly GCF_052426305.1. Lineage (NCBI taxonomy): Eukaryota > Metazoa > Chordata > Testudines > Trionychidae > Pelodiscus > Pelodiscus sinensis. Next base: position 226,296,258 of record NC_143052.1, read on the forward strand.
TAGTTTTTTAAGTGCTTATGTTATCCCTAGAATTATACAGATGCTCTGAATCTAGTAGATAATAATATATGCTCGTCTTTGACTATAGAGACAGTGTTAAGATAGAATGACAAGCTCAACTAACTAAAAAGAATCAGACAAAATAAACTAGATAACACATAACTCACATTATTTCTTTCTAATATTAAATAGCACTTGTGAAACATTAGATGAATATACCAGTATTAATCCTCTAAATAATATTGAATGACGGTGAATGTTTTATTTAGCATACAAAATACATGACACTTAAAAGGCCCCAGACTTCATCTGATGATATGTACACAGGAATTCTAAAGGTTGCATTAATATGCATTCAGTCAATTTGGGGTCATCACTTTTTTACTTATATTTATATTGTCTTGCATATGACGTGGCAAACAATTGTTTTCCACATGTCATATGTAAGACAATATAAATATAAGTAAAATAGATGTATGCCTTTTGAATTTTTCTGAGGATTGCAAAAGATCTACTTGGGAGGGGGGGGCAGTGTATGTTTTCATCCCAAATGAAGAAATTAAATACATGTTCTCAGTTAGCAGGTTTCAAACTGTGGTCTATGAAACACTTGCTAGTAATCCTCTAAGAGCTAGCTGGTCATGTGGGGCTGGCTTGCCTCCTTCTTTGCAGCTCCTGCATCACATTCAAGTAATAAATAACACATTATATATTTGGCCAATATCACTTGTCTACAAATTAATTACTGTAGTTGTCATAGAACTATTCTGTAGTTGTGAATAGGAAGGGCAATAACCTGTGTGACCATGGTGAATGGGATGGATGGTCCATAATACAGTCTTCCCATTAATATGTGGTCCGCATTATGAAACGTTTTGAAGACCTCTTTTGTTTTGAAAGTTGAACTCTGAGATAACCAGTGATATTATTTCAAGAAACATCACGTTGGAGTCACACAGCTATTCTCAATGATTTTTCCTCATCAGGACAGAGTTATGCAGCAAAGGACGGAAGCTCATGTTTAATTTTAATCACATGCTGAGTCATTGATTCCAGTGGGACTCTACACATGTTTAAAGTTCAGCATGAGCTTATGCCCTTTGATTCAGGTTTGAGAATTCTTCTATTTTCAATATCTAAGGTCACCTTAGAGGCTGGTAGTGGTGATTATAAGGTTAAGACATATGTACCATTTCTTAGTCTTAAGTCTATTAAACTGTGGCTGTTTGTTTAAACCTTCTTCTTGGAATATTTACCAGATTCCACCTTTCCTTCATCACCTGTAAAAGATAAAGGTTCAGAAAAGGGCAACAAAAATGATTAGGGGTTTGGAATGGGTCCCATATGAAGAGAAATTAAAAAGACTTGGACTTTTCCGATTAGAAAAGAGGAGACTAAGGGGGATATAATAGAAGTCTATACAATCATGACTGGTATGGAAAAAGTGAATAAGGAAAATTTATTTATTTATTCCCACAATATAAGAACTAGGGGTCACCAAATGAAATGAATAGGCAGCAGGTTTCAAACAAACAAAATTAAGTTTTTCTTCACTCAGCACACAGTCATCCTGTGGAACTCCTTGCCAGAGGATGCAGTGAAGGCTAGAACTTTAACAGGGTTCAAAAAAGAGCTAGATAGATTCATAGAGGTTAGGTCCATCAATGGCTATTAACAAGTATGTGTAGGAGTGGTGTCCCTAACCTCTGTTTCTCTGGAGGAGGACGACAGGGAAGGGATCGCGTGAGGATTATTGTTGTGATCCCTCACATCTGGTATTGGCCACCGTTGGCAGACAGGGTACTGGGTACTAGATGGACTTTTGGTTTGACCCAGTATGGCTGTTCTTATGCTCTTGTATATGCAGCCCTGTCTTATTATTAAAGGTGCTTTATAGCTTCCTCAATTCTTTCATTTTTGTTCACCCTATCCTTTCACACTCATCTGTTGCTATTTTTAATGGGCATGCACTGAAGTTCACAGAAACTTGGGTTGTACCAGGTGCATTCAATGTCTACTGTATATTTCCTTTTCACATAGAAAGATTATGGGCACTCATTAACAGTACTGTTACTTTAGTACCTCCCAGGAAAACTAAATTAACTTTTTGATCAAATAAATAATTACACATTTTAATCCTCTCATCTCCCCACTGCATATTCCTTCCTTTCAGGGCTCCATCCTTATTTTCAGCCCCATTTCCTAATGAGCATCATGGAAAAAATTCCAACATCCTCCGGCATTTCTCTCACCCAAATGTCAGTCATTTTTATTATCATACTATTATATTTGTTTCCAAAGCTACCGTAACTCATGCAATTTCCTGATTTTCACTACTGAAGCTTAAAAGAACCCACCAAATATTATGAGACTCATGCAAAGATTGTGTAAGTTGGCAACACTGCCAATCAGAAGGTTTTAAATAGCAAATAACAAATATGTCAGCTGGCTCACAAAACAAACCCTGGATCAAATACACGAATTCACACTAACTATTTGTTGAACAATTGAGAATAAGAGACACATTCATTTAAATCATGACCTGTTTAAGGCTAATTTGTGGATGTAAAAGGGACAATTTCAGAATTAAAAAAATCATCTAGATTTAGCCCCCTATTCGCCATTGGCTCTGTCAGCTGAACTGCCCTCACGGAATGTATCTGCCAGAGTGTGTTGCAGAGAAAGAGGAGAGCACAGAGAAAGGCAAGCCTCAGCCCATATAATGCTTTGCAAGGCAAGCCTACCACTTTAACATATACTATCAAGTGGTACTAGACTATACAATAGGTCTCTCTTGTTATCATACCTAGAAGAAGCATTCAGATAAGCTATGTGCTTTTTCTATGGATTTTAACAAGATTACTGAAAGATGTGCTTTTTTTATTCAAAACTCACGTAAACATTTTTTCAGCTATGCTTATACCTTTAGAGTGCAGTATTAACATGTTAACATTTTATTGCGATCTTTTTAAATACAAGTCCTTAACTCAGAGCATGAAAATCTGTCACTATTGAAATAAAGGGGATTCTACCATCTATTTAAAGGGGCTATGATTTCACACAAAGATTCCTTTTTTTTCTTACTCCCCTTCAATTTTTTCCCTCCTTCTCCCTCCTTCCCCCCTCCTTCTTCCCTTATTTATTTTTGGATCTGGACTTCCAACACTCTGGTCATCTGAAAAAGTGGGTTGTGCTCATGAAAGCTAAAGATACCATCTACATGTTTTGTTAATAAAGTGCTACTAACCCATTTGTTGGGTTTTTTTAAGCTTTTCCTGTTACAGACTAACTTGGCTTATAAACCCATTGTAATTCCATGCCCCTTTGTTTTCTCACTTCATAGCATTGATTTCTGTAGAAAGTATGCCTTGTGAAATATCAATTGTAAACAACATTCTGATCAATAATATTATTGTAAAATTTGTGTAAGAATGCTGCATGTGAAATTATGTGTGATTAGAAGATGTTTAAATGAGACCAGCTAGGGATTTGGTAAACAAGTTTTCTCTGGACAAAGAAAAAAGACCCATGTCTCAGATCAGATCAGGTGTGGCCAAAATTCAGTGGTCTATTCCTTTATATCTAAAGTTTCAGCAGACAGTGGTAATTTACATAGTAACAACTACTAATGGGAGAGGACCTAACAAGGAGCCTTTTTCACCAGATCTCCTGCCTCCTTTACGTAGCATGAACAAATAAACAAGGTTTACTTCAAATAAAGAGATGTGGAGAAAACCTTCACTTTATGAGACAAATAAACCAAGCAATTTGATCTCTCTGATGGATCCTGGCTAAGTTGTCCAGAAAAAAATCTGGAAAGGGAACTGTGGGTGAGAGAAACCATCTTGAACAAAGACTGGATTTTATTGCATTAAGTTTTTGACATTCAAATGTGTGGTTTCCCTTTAATTTGCCATCTCTATCCTTATTCTTTTTTATTAGTTACCACTTTATCCTTAATTAACTTGTTTTGCTTTCGTGATCAGTACTGTGGAAATTTGGCAAAATATGTGCTTCCAGAAAGCTAATAAGCTGGAATGTTATTTTCACTGACTCTATAGAAGCAGGGAACTATTACTTTTTCTATGAGGGTCCAGTGAAAGGGACTGGTCCCTGCAGGAGGAGGATGTTGGAAGGAATCCAGATCTAGAAGGATCAACTTTCCAGGAATATCCAAGATGAGCAAAGCCAGGGTGAGGCTTGTTGGCTGCTGGCAAGCTGTTGGGGTCAATGTTTGAAACCAAAGCTGCATAGTGAGAAGTCATCAAGGGTTACACAGCAAATGTCGATGGAACCTATTACTGGCGGAGGCAAACCCCAGATATTGCACCCATATGAACTGGAACTGAAGAAAATGGTTTTTTTCTGAACCACTACATAGTGAATCCTCTGATATTTACACAAATTCAGTGTTTAATTTATAACCTCAATCTACTATAATTTGGTCTGGAATTTTTTAATACATCAATCTAGCAGCACATGTGTTACTGAATTATGGATAATGAGGCAAGCTTCTGATGCACTGAATTAATTATAAAGACCATAGCAACATGATTAAAATAAACATGCATAAACTAAATTTTCTGTTTTCTTTTCAAAACATGGATACTTACAAAAAGAGGACAAGGGATTCCACCAGATAGTTCACTAAGGCTACGTCTACACTGGCATGATTTTCCGGAAATGCTTTTAACAGAAAAGTTTCCCATTAAAAGCATTTTCGGAAAAGCACGTCTAGATTGGCAGGATGCTTTTCCATAAAAGCACTTTTTGCAGAAAAGCGTCTGTAGCCAATCTAGACACGGTTTTCTGCAAAAAAGCCCCGATCGCCATTTTCGCAATCGGGGCTTTTTTGCAGAAAACAGTACTGTGCTGTCTACACTGGCCCTTTTGCACAAAAGTCTTTCGGAAAAAGACTTTTGCCCAAACGGGAGCAGCATAGTATTTCCGGAAAAGCACTGACGATCTTACATGAGATCATCAGTGCTTTTGCGGAAATTCAAGTGGCCAGTGTAGACAGCTGGAAAGTTTTTCCACAAAAGCACATGATTTTGCGGAAAAACTTGCCAGTCTAGACACAGCCTAGATGTCTAAGACCATATTTGCAGGCTGGAAACAGACTTCACCAGGGCCAGGGCAAAGTTGGAGGGGCTTGGCTCCAGACCCCATCCCTCCAGAAGGAGCAGGACCTCAGGCCCAAGAGGCAGGGCTAAAGGCAGCCAGCTCTCAGTGCTGCCCAGACAGCACAGAGCCTCAGACCACCAGCCTTCAGCGCTAACCAGCCACATTATGTGGGATTCTGGCAGTGATTTAAAGGCCCGGGGCTCAGACCACCACTGCTGCTGCAGTAGAGGCAGCATGGTTGTGGCCCTTTTATAGCACTGAGCCCAAGGGCAACTTCCCCTTTGTCACCTTCATCAGTGGCCCTGTTCATAAGTCTTTGAAGGGTTAAGAAAGACAATATGACTATATCACAACAAACTATTTTAAAATCTATTCATGGTGTGCAATCCTTGGACAAGGGAGAACATTTTTCAAAAAGCCTAGTAAATAGAATTGCATATAATGACCCCGGTCCTTTAATGCTTAGATACTATGGCTGCGTCTAGACTGGCAAGTTTTTCCGCAAAAGCAGGTGCTTTTGCGGAAAAACTTGCCAGCTGTCTACACTGGCCGCTTGAATTTCCGCAAGAACGCTGATGATCTCATGTAAGATTGTCAGGGTTCTTGCAGAAATGCTATGCTGCTCCCATTGGGGCAAAAGCCCTCTTGCGCAAATACTTTTGCGCAAGAGGGCCAGTGTAGACAATGCGGTATTGTTTTGCGCAAAAAAGCCCCGATGGCGAAAATGGTGATTTCTTGTGCAAAACTACATCTAGATTGACATGGACGCTTTTTCGCAAAAAGTGCTTTTGCGGAAAAGTGTCCGTGCCAATGTAGATGCTCTTTTATGCAAATGCTTTTAACGGAAAAACGTTTCCATTAAAAGCATTTGCGGAAAATCATGCCAGTCTAGATGGAGCCTATGTCTATAGAAAGTCCCACAATGGTGAGATGGTTTATACAACTCTCTCAGGGAATGTCTACACTAGAAAGTTAGTTCGAACTAACGTCCGTTAGTTCGAACTAACTTTCCTAGGCGCTACACTAGCGCTCCGTTAGTTCGAACTAGGTAAACCTCATTTTACGAGGACTAACGCCTAGTTCGAACTAGCTAGTTCGAACTAAGGGCTGTGTAGCCCTTTAGTTCGAACTAGTGGGAGGCTAAGGCTTCCCAGGTTTCCCTGGTGGCCACTCTGGCCAACGCCAGGGAAACTCTATTGCCCCCCTCCCGGCCCCGGAGCCCTTAAAGGGCCACGGGCTGGCTACTCACTTTGTGCCAGTTGCAAGGCTGCAAGCACCCGTGCCTGCACAGCCTGCACCTGCCACACCATGAGCCAGCCATCCGAGGGTTCCCAGCCCTCCACTGCTCCCCACGACCAGCCTGGCGGCTCCCGGGAGCCTGCCCGGGGGCGCAAAAGGCGGGCGCCCGCCTGGTCAAGTGCGGAGATCGTGGACCTCATCGAGGTTTGGGGGGAAGTCTCCAATGTCCACGATCTCCGCACTAGCCACCGGAACGCGGCCGTCTACGGACGCATGGCTGCCAGTCTGGCCGCCAGGGGCCACCAGCGCAGCCGGGAGCAGGTGCGCTGCAAAATAAAGGACTTGCGGCAGTCCTACTCCCGGGCCTGCCTGCCAGGGGCTGACCCGGAGGCCTGCCCCCACTTCCATGCCCTGGACCGCATCCTGGGGCCTCATGCCGTCCTTGCCCCCCGGGACGTGATTGACCCCGGGGCAGAGGGACCGCTCCTGGACACGGAGGAGGAGGAAGAGGGCTCTGAGAGCCAGGAGCCTGCCGCCAGCCTTCCCAGGACCCGGGACCCCCGAGGCACCCCACAGAGCCGCTTGCCTGCATCGTCAGAGGCCGGGGAGGCGTCCACCTGTGAGTACCCTCGTGTTCCCCTTATGTGTACGGGGGGCTGGGGCGAGAGGGAGCCCCGGGACCGTGCACCTGGGCCTTGCCCACCACGGAGCAGCAGCTGGGGATCCTGCAGGGGCCCTGGCCTTGCAGAGGGGAGCTGGGTTTCACACACCTGGGCCCCTGGGGTAATTGACCGCTGGTCTTCTTGCACCACAGCTGCAGCACCGGGGCCTGCAGGGCGCACCACACCGCCTGCAGCAGCCGCCCGCGCCCGGGCAAGCAGGACAGCCAGGAACCAGGAGGACTACCAGAGGCGGCATCTCCGGTTTCTGGACCGACAGCTCCGTCTCCAGGACCACTGGGTCCAGGAGGACCTCAGGCTGCGCCGGAGGAGTCTGGAGGCCATGGAGGAGCAGGGCCGTGCCCTGCGAGGCCACCTCCAGAGCCTGCTGGACCGCTTTCCATTTCCTCCTCCCCCTGCTCCCCCTCTTTCTCCCCCTCTTGCTCCCCCTGCTCCCCCTGCTCCTCCTGCTTCCGCTCCTGCTTCCGCTCCTGCTTCCTCCACACCCCCTGTCCTCTCTGCCCCCCCCTCCACAACCATTCCCCACCGACGCCCCCGGACCCGCAGTGTGGCGAGACGGGAGAGGCAGCCAGACTCCCACCCCTGAGCTTTCCTTTCCCTTCCTCCCTTCCCTCCCCTCCCCTTCCAGCTCCCTCGTCCCAGGTTTCCCCCTCCCTTCTCCCACCTTCATTCCTCCCTCCCCCACCCCAGTTCTGTGAAATAAACAGACGTTTTTGTTTGAAAAACAGGTGTCTTTATTTGACAGTAGGTAGGGAGGGGAAAGGGGAAGGGGGGGGGGGGTAGGGTGGAAGAAGGCCCCGGTGGGGCATGCAGGGAGAGGTCAGTCCTCCTCCTCCTCCACCTGGAAGCTCTCCCACAGGGCTTCCCGGATCCGGATGGCCCCCCGCTGGGCTTCCCGGACAGCGGCGGTGCGGGGCTGACCGTAGTGTCCAGCCATGCGGTCAGCCTCAGCCATCCAGGCTGGCAGGAAAGCCTCCCCCTTCCGCTCACACAAATTGTGGAGCACACAACATGCCGCCACCACGGGAGGGATGTTGTGCTCGGCCAGGTCCAGACGGGTGAGGAGGCATCGAAAGCGGGCTTTCAGTCGCCCGAAGGCCCCCTCCACCACGATGCGGGCCCTGCTCAGCCTGTTATTGAAGGCCTAGCGGGAAGGATTGAGGTGCCCTGTGTAGGGCTTCATGAGCCATGGCTGCAGTGGGTAGGCGGCATCCCCCACCAGGCAGACGGGCATGTCCACGTCCCCGACCCTGATGTGGCGGTCGGGGAAGAAGGTCCCGTCCTGCAGCCGCTGGCACACGGAGGAGTTGCGGTACACCCGTGCGTCGTGTGCTTTGCCAGACCAGCCCACATTTATGTCCGTGAACTGTCCCCGGTGGTCACACACGGCCTGCAGGATGATGGAGAAGTACCCCTTGTGGTTCACGTAACGGGACGCCTGGTGTTCCGGGGCACGGATGGGGATGTGCGTCCCGTCGATGGCCCCCCCGCAGTTGGGGAAGCCGAGGGCGCCGAATCCCCGGATGACGGCGTCCGGGTCGGCGAGGCGGACCACCCTGCGGAGCAGCACCAGGTTGATGGCCTTGACCACCTGCGGAGAGAGACACAGCAAAGCGTCAATCAGTGGGGCGCCCGGGTGGCTGGGAGCGTTCGTGCCCTGGCAGTGCCCCGCGCCCCACTCCCGGAAGCAACCCCCCTGGCGGCGTGTAGTACGGCCGGGACAGCCCGACCCCTCCGGTGCGGGGCGCTTTCGCCTCCTCCCACCCCCCCCTTTGTTCCTGGGGCGGCCCATTCCCTCCTCGCAGCCCCCCTCCCCCTCGGCTCGGTGGCCGACGAGCGCCGTACCTGCATGAGCACTGCTCCGACAGAGGATCTCCCCACGCCGAACTGGTTCCCGACGGATCGGTAGCTGTCCGGCGTGGAGAGCTTCCAGAGGGCGATGGCCACCCGCTTCTGGAGGGGGATGGCGGGCCTCATGCGAGTGTCCCTTCTTTGCAGGGCAGGGGCGAGCCACTCGCAGAGCTCCAGGAAGGTGTCCCTCCTCATCCTAAAGTTCTGGGTCCACTGTCGGTCGTCCCAGCGCTCCAGGACGATGCGGTCCCACCAGTCGCTGCTGGTGTCCAGACGCCAGATGCGGCGGGGCACGCCGGTGCCGGGGCGCCGCCGCGGCTCCTCCACGGCCCCCAGGGTGGCCAGGTGGAGAGGCAGGGGGCTGACGTTCCCCAGGTGGTTCCAGGCAGCCTCGAGCCATTGGTGGCAGGCTTGCAGCAGCAAGTCCAGAACGTGCACCAGAAGGTGCAGGGAGAGCCGTGGCTCCATGTTGCCACCTGCGGCAGTCCCCCCCGAAGGGAAGCACCGACACAGACGGGCACAGAGACCGACGCTTTGCTGTCCCTCGGCGAGGTTGGCAAGCAAGCAGGAAAAGCTGAGAACCGGCTGTCCAGGGGGGTCCCTTTAAGCACGAGCCTCAGATAGCCTCAGACAGCAGCCACACAAAGCAACTGCTGACCTGATGCCCTGCCAGAACCGGTTTCAGCTGCCCTTAAATGCCCCCCTGCGTCCAATCAGTGTGGACGCGCTAGTTCGAACTAGCAAAACGCTAGTTCGAACTAGTTTTTAGTTCTAGATGCGCTAGTTCGAACTAGCTTAGTTCGAATTAACTAATTCGAACTAAGTTAGTTCGAACTAGCGCTGTAGTGTAGACGTACCCTCAGTTATCAAATTCAGCAGAACTGGGCTGGAAGCCCCACTAGATATTAAACATCCTTTTTGAAACAGGATGACCAATAATGCACATGGTATCACAAACATGTATTCACCATCGGGGCTTCTGAATGGCATTTACATCACGGGTCACAGATTTGGCCCCCTGCATTGGTGTCTCTCCTCCCTTTCAGTCTTTCCTTCCCAACAGCCTGACCCCTCTAGTCCATGAGTCCCTGCACCCATCCCCTCCAGATCTGAATGAGTGGCGTTGTGCTCTTGTGCATAGTGTCCAAACACTACTCATGTTTGATCCAGCCAAAATGGGGTCAGGCCAAGCCCCACCCTACCCCAGCTTCATGACCTATGCTGACCATTGATTTATATATTTCCCATATTATTTTCCCATCCCATTAATTATGCAGCCAAACATCTTGTTAGCTTTATTTTTACCACAGCTACACTCTTAGTAGAAGTTCTCATTGAGTTGTGTACAGTGACACAGTTTATTGAGGATATTATACAGCATACTGTGACTTTTCCTGAAGTATCCCAGGCAAATCTTATTGAGTTACGTTTAAATATCTGAGGAGTAATTTGCATTAAAATGCAAATGTTGATGTGTTGTTGTAGAATCCTATGTAACATTTCTATGGAGGTGACCTGACTAATATGAACTTAGAGAAATATTATCTGTCTCAAAGGAGTCTTTGAAACATCATGTTAGAAAAAGATAATTGAGATTCCTAGGAAATACTGAGGAGAGAAGGTAATTTCTCATCCCCAAACTTCTCCTTTTGCACCTGTGCTCTGTGGAGAAGTCTATTGATTTCTGTTTACATGAAGACCAGAGCACAGTCACAAACTGGATAAAAAAAGTGACTCAGACAGCCATCGGCATGTTTATTTAAATGTTTTTCACCTTTAAAGACTAAGCAAAGTGCAAATGCTGGCCTGTGTAGGTGGTCTGTTATGCTGGGGAATAACTCAGTGTAGCCAGGGGACAGCCTGGAAATATCTTCATCAGACATATTTCCTCAATTGAGAAATGAAAGCTGTGGAGCCAAACGCCTGTGGATGGGTGGACCATTCATAAGGAATATAAGAGTGATTGCCTTGCATACAAAGTTTAATTTTATTGCTTCCTTATACATTGTTTTGTACTTATCAACGTTGGATTCATTTGCCATTATGTTTCCATTTACTTCGCTTGTGTAGTCTTCTGAAGTTCCTTACAGTTCTCTCTGGTATTAAGTAGTGACTGTGACTTAGTATATTTATTTCACACTGATGTTTCCATATTTTACTCTGCTACGTCTACACTATACATTTTGCCAGAAGAGGCAATGCAAACTAAGCACTGATTAGCATTTTCTCACACTTAATTTGAATAATCTCTTCCGATCGGTTTTTGCGCAAAAACATGTAGTGTGGACGTTTCCTTTTTGCACAAAACCTCCCTTTTGCTTAAGATCCTTATCCCTCCTTTTTTGAGGCATAAGGATCTTGGCAAAAGGGTTTTTTTGTGCAAAAAGGAAACATCCATACTGCATGTTTTTGCGTAAAAACAGATCGGAAGAGATTAGCAAATGAAGAGCAAGAAAATGCTAATCAGCACTTCATTTGTATTGCCTCTTCCGGCAAAACCCATAAAGTAGACGTAGCCTGTGGACAAACTTTTAAAACTTGCTGGAATCTTGCACGCAAGTTAAACATACTACTTACACATATGCTATAGCCTGGTTTATATTACAGCTTAGGAACCAATTCAGCAAGATTCATATGCTTATGACTATATTTAAGCATGGAAGTATTCCCATTTAAGTTAGTGGGAGTGATCCCATGATAAAAGTTAGGCATGAGTTTAAGTACCTTGCTGATACTGAATTTAATTTCTGTTTTACAAAGAACATGTTACTCCAACTTGCTGGCCTTTCTCTTCTGTTGGCCCTTCTCCTTGTTACTATAACAAAGAAATACAGTAAAGGCTTTTTTAACTGGCCAATTGGAGGAATGGGAAGTGCCGGTAAATGAAAATTTTTGATTAACTAAGAGAGGGAGTTTGGGTGCAGGAAAGGTTGTGGGTCATAGGCTCTAGAAGGTAGTTTAGGTGTGTGTGGGGAGGCTTGGGGCAGAGGGCTGGGGCATGGGAGAGAGTTTGGGGGCATTTAACTTAGGCTGGTCATGGGGGTTTACTTCAGGTGGCTCCCTGAAAGCAGCAACCCATTCCTGCTGCTCCTAGGCAGAGGTTTGGCTAGGCAAAACTGTGCACTGTCCATGCCCTTCTCTGAGAACTGGTTCCACAGCTTGCATTGGCTGGGCACCAAAGCCAATGAGAGATTCAGGGGCAGTGCCTGTGGGCAGAAACAGCTTGTAGAGCCACCTAATCTCACCTCTGCCTAGAAAGGGATAGGTCACTGCTTGCTGGGAACTGCCCAAGGTGATCGCCTCCTAGATCTGGCACCCCAAAGCTCCATCTATGTCCCATCCCCATCATAAACCCACCCCCATGCACTCTGGACCCCTCGTGGACGTTCCTTTACTAAGGAGCAGCAGGAACATATCACCAATTGTGGGAAAGCACACAAAGCCAGGCAGTGAACCTGTCTGCCCCACACCAATCAGACTATAAACCAGACTTTCTATGAAGTTTAGAAATGTCACTTTAGAGAGCTTGCCAGTTAGTACAGGGCTGGATAACACAGCTTTTACTGTAGTGCCTTTCATCATCAAGCTGAATATCAAAATTTATTGACCCATGACTAGAGATAATGATTTTGAGGTTCAATAAATCTTGATGCTCATGAAAAGATTAAGCCAATCCAGTAAAGTGATTCCTCACAAGATCAAATAAATCACTTTTTTAATGGAGGAGTATCCTAGAAAAGATGGAGCAGGACTGTACACAGTATATTTGGGGGTACTTTGAGGAAGTCTTTTAATACAAGAAGCTGTCATAAATAAACTGTCATACTTGTTTCACTGTATATTTGCTACATATACCATGAATGGCTCCATTGATTGATTGTGACTGGGAAAGTTTTCATTATAGATCACGTAGGCATTTTTTCCTTTTAAAATAGCATATGAAATGAGGAAAGTTTACAATTCTGGGAAAAAAACCTAGTGCTTAACTCCTAAAATCGATTAATATAATTTCTCAGAAGTGATTAATATTTTTATTGAATTCAAGGGCAGTCAGTTAGAATGTGCTTTTCTATGTGAAGTATGATTGGCTGGCGTTGATCCAGACATTGGTACAATTCACTATGAAGACTTGCATGGCTTCATATATTTACAGATTTTAAAGCAAGAAGGGACCATTAAATCACCCAATCTGACATCCTTTATAATAGACTTCAAAGAATTTCAATTGGTTATCTGTCCATTAAGCCTAATATGTAAGTAAAGCATATCTTCCAGAAACGTAACTAGTTTTCATGTGAAATCTTCATTAAGAAATGGAGAATCCACCACTTCCCTTGGTGGAATTGTTAATTGTCCTCACTGTTTCATAAATGTGCCTTATTACTAATTTGAATTTGTCTGACTTTGACTTCTAGCCATATCTTTTTGCTATATTGATCTCTGCTATATTAAAGAGATCTTTGGTACCCAGTATTTTATCCGATAAAGGGATAATAATCTTCCTACTCTACTCCCCTGTTTGTACATCTAATGACTGCATTATCCCTTTGTGCCACAGGAAAGCACTGGAATCTCATGTTAAGTTGTTTGTTCACTATGACCTCTAAATCCTTTTTTCAAAATCACAGCATGACATCCCCCTTTCTGCAGGTATAGACTATATTCTTTGTAATTGTATGTATGAATGAGCCAGCTCTCCAAACAATCCAGATCACCATCTTTATCATTATTTACCCTTTGGCCAGCCTGAGTGTCATCTTCAGATTCATCAGCAGTGATTTTATATTTGCCTACAGATGATTGACATAAATATTTAATACAGTCAGGCCACGTACCAATCTCTACAGAGCTACGCTAGAAACACCTTCATTGAATGATTCCTGACTGACAACTTCTTTTTGAGATCTGATGTGTAGCACGTTCTTAAGCCATTTAATATGTACTTTATTGATTTTACAGAGTATTATTTTTAATCTGAATGCAGCGCAATGCTAAGTCAAAGACATCGAAAAAGCCTCAGTACCAACCAACCTCACATTTTTGGTCAATGTGAGTGGCAGCTAAATTGATAAAACCGCACAACCTCATCAAAAACCTCCTGAGGTGTATTTGACAAGGACTATTTTCTATAAAACTATGTTGAATAGCTCCAATTCAACTCCCTTTCTTCAGTTCTTTATTTATTAAATTCCATATCTGCTTTTCCAATTTCCCCAGGTTCAATATCAGACTAACCTTAGTTTATCACATCATTATCCTTATTCTTTTTGAATGTTTGCATTATATTAGCACATTTCCATTCTTCGTCATTTCCCCAGTATGCCAAGATTTATTAAAAATTAACATCAGCAGCTCAGAGTTCTTACAAAATCAGCTCATGAAAAAAGAATGGCAACTATTTTTTACAAACAAAGAAATGCCATAATGTCTTATGATCATTTTTATCTCCCTAATTTTCCTTGGCTATTTCTCTACTAATCCCATTCTTAGTTTTGCTCTTCATCCCATATCTATGACTTTCAGCATCAGAGAACTGATAATGAAAGGCAGGCAGAGAAAAGTGTGATCTCTATATATGCAAATCAATTGCACTTTCTGGTGCTCAAATGTTCACAAATCTCTGATGCTTATTGAAAAATCTATGATATTGAGCTGCCCACAGCACAAAGGGGAGGACAGAACACCAAATGACAGAGATACAAGAGCACTGGAGGTGTAAAACAACCATATCTAAGGATATCAGGAGAGAGAAGAACAAATAATCTATTATGGGTCTTAAGAACTATTTGGCCTAAACTTTCCAGCCAATTCAGTGGGCTCTTCGTCTGAAATAACTTTGAAAACATTTTTTACATCACCAGGAATTATAGATGATAGCAGTGAGTAGGAAGGCAAAAAAGCCAGAGACCCTGAGGGAGAAAGAATACAAAAATGGAAAGAAAACTCTAAAGTGAAATCTCTTGTTTATAATTTTACGTTGTGACATTATGAACCATTCAATATATTCTATTACAATTACTTCTTTCATAACTGAAAAATGATGGTATGGTTTTTAAGTGTTACTATCACTGCATTGGATTTCCATGAAGAAAAATGTGTGTAAAGAGTTGACATCAGGATTTGATTTCTATTTATTAACACTATACCGTTGCATATGCAAAGACAATTTTTACTGTGTATCTAAAGAAATAAACAGAATTAAGGTTAGACTGGGTTGTCCTTTAGGGCAAAATGATGAGGTCCTTACTCTATTTTTACTTAATCTTTACTAAGGATATACCTACACTACAGCAGCACAGCTATAAGGCTGCAGCTGTGCTGTTGTAATGCTGTTGTGTGGAAACTTCCTTCATTAATGAAAAGAATTTTTGGTCAATGTGAGTGGCAGCGAAGTTGACAAACTAATTCTTCTGCCATCTATCTGTGTCCTCAATGGAGTATGTTGCATAGAACAAAACATTTTTCACAACCCTATAGCTAGATTGATCAATTTTTTAGGTGTAGTTGAGGCCTAATTCTTGAAGTAGCAAATGCCAATTGATTTCTGAGGGAATATGAATATGTAAGAAAGAATGAGTTAAAATGAATAAAGACCTCAGGAATGGGTGCTCATTGGCAATGCCTCTGTCCCAATTTCAAAATAGTGAGGGAGAAAGCACTATACACACACAGGCATGTGTGCACACACTCGTACACGCACAGTAGGGATGTCACAGTGTAGTTGATTAACCGATTAACCAATAAGCAAAAGCTTATAGGTTAATGCTATAGACTACATGCATGTGCCCCCCTTCCCCCCACTCCCACCTGCCAGTGGAAAAATTTTTAGAGGGCTGGCCAGCAGCCTAACTCAGTCTTGGCTGGCGCTGGGTCTGGGACCTACCTCCACTGTGGCTCTGCATTTAAAGTGTATAGGATCCAGGCAGGCAGGCAGCTCGGTTCAGTTCCATCTCGTGCCGAGTCCAGGTGCTCAACTCCTCCCCTGGACAGGGGCTGCTGCCACCCTGTGCTGCAGCCTCTGTATTAGAGGCAGCAGCGCAGGGTGACAGGCAGCTGGTCTGTGAGGGGAGCTGCTTTTTAAACTGGCTCCCCTTGTGGACCAGCTCCCGCCTGGTACGCCACTCTGCTGCTACTGATACAGAGGTAGCAGTGTGGAGTGGCAGGGGGCTCCTCAGGATTGGGGCTGGAGCATACTGACTGCTGGCCCCATCCCTGGGATCTATAAAATAGTCGACTAACCGATAAAAATTCATGAGGTTAATCGACTATTCAATTAACCAATATTTAACATCCCTAATACACAGACATACATACACACACACGGCAGATATAATGTGTTTCATCTAGCAGGACGATTGAATGATCTGAGTAGCTTCATTGACTTCAGTGGATTTATGACAATGTACTCCAGCTGAGAGTAAGGCTCATAGTACTTAAGCTTATTTCAAATTCATGCCTTTTTGCAGCAGACTTTTTAAACTTATATACCTTCTATTCTAATTGTTTTTAATTGGAGCTGTATGGAAGTATTTGTTCCATTATGAATGGAATTCCATTATGATGTTCAAGACATAAACCCTGTAATTTGCTTTCCAGATTCAGAAAGCCAACCATGCCTATTTGGTTTTCTTAGAGATTGGATTCAGGTGGGGGTTAGTGAACAACGATCCTTTGTATTTGAGGTTAGATCAAAGGCAAAAATGCGAACATGATATCCACAGACTTGTCAAACATACTGAGCTTATGTTGCCGAGCAGCCAAACACAACACATTTAGAAAGGAAAGATTTATCAAATATGTTTCACAATCTCAATGCATAAAGATTACTTGTGGTTCAAGACTTTAGCTTTCTCTTCCATAGAACGATAGCTTGGCAGAGGTACTGGCATGAGGGTTTCCTAAATTTCCAATTAATTCCAAATTACTTCCTAATCCAGTGTAACAATCACAACATTCTCCATGTTGCTACCACATAATTGCCAGTAGTATACCACTGTGTCACTTTGTGTTGTTTCTGAAAAATGTCCACTATTACATTCCTCTCTCTGCAGGAGACTAGGAGGAAGCACAAAAGTCTATGACTAAAGATATGCTTGTTTTATTGTTCAGTGGCAGCAGGAATGATTAAGGTCTTTCATCACGCTTTTTATTCCTATTTTTTCCTGATTAGTTTAGTCCAGGCATGCAGGCACCAAAACAAGGGAAAAACTAACCCTTCTTCAAAGGGAAGCAAATGTTTCCTTACCTACTTTATACATGTGCTCCCATTTGATAAATACAGTTGAAACTAAGAAAAATTGTAGGCTGTAGAATTCTCCTCTCTGTGTGGCACTGAAAAGCGACTGCAAAGGCAGTTTTCAAGTCCTTATCTGCAAAAGGAAGGAGATGATTGCCTTAACCTTTGTTATCAGTGTGAGGCCTGCTTTAATGCTCATAAAGCTCAAAAGGACTTAGGAAGTGGAGAAAGGCAGGGTAGATGGGCTGCATTTTTCTGTCAAATGACTAGCTCTTGAACAGGAGAACCTCTGTGAGAACTGAGGTCGAGTATGTTCAAATATAGAGAAACAGTGCCTCTTACAGGTTTAGTCTTACAGCAATGTACTCTGCCATTGTAGCTTACATACAAAGGACAAGGTCAGCACTAATGTGTCAGTCTTGCTTTCACAGCATGCATAAAGATTTCTGCAGAGGAGAAATTTGCCATTCCTGTTTTTCCTACTTTTATTCTTATAATATTTTATAGAGGTTATTATGCAGATTACTCTTAATTCTTAAGTGTTAATCCAAAACTAAGAAAAAATCAAAGCTTCCCCCTCCCTGTTTCCCATACACTTTATTTTATTTCCTTTACTCCATCTGAATGTTTTTCTCAAGCGTGTCCACCTGCCTCTTCAGAATTGGAGAGAGATGTTTGAAATAATGTATTGTATTGGACCAACTTCTGATATTGAGAGGGTATGTCTACACTACAAAGTTAGTTCGAACTAACGTCCGTTAGTTCGAACTAACTATCCTAGGCGCTACACTAGCGCTCCGCTAGTTCGAATTTGAATCGAACTAGCGAAGCGCTTAGTTCGAACTAGGTAAACCTCATTTTACGAGGATTAAGCCTAGTTCGAACTAGCTAGTTCTAATTAAGGGGTGTGTAGCCCCTTAATTCGAACTATTGGGAAGCTAGCCCTCCCCAGGTTTCCCTGGTGGCCACTCTGGCCAACACCAGGGAAACTCTATGCCCCCCTCCCGGCCCCGGACCCCTTAAAGGGGCACGGGCTGGCTATGGTGCCCGTGCCAGGTGCAAGCCTGCCAGCACCCAGCCAGCAGACCCTGCACCTGGCACAGCACAGAGCCACCCACCCGATGTCCCCCAGCCCACCCCCTCTTCCCGGGACCAGGCTGGCGGCTCCCGGGAGCTTGCCCTGGACCGCAAGAGGCGGGCACCTTCCTGGGCTAGTGTGGACATCGTGGACCTTGTCCACGATCTCCGCACTAGGCACAGGAAAGTGGCCGGCTAGGGCAGGAGAGCTGCCAGCCTGGCCACCCAGGAGCAGGTGTGCATGAAAATCAAGGAGGTCCACTGAGACCCCCGACCCTGAGCCCTGAGCTTACAATGGCCGTCCTGGGTCAGACCAAAGGTCCATCTAGCCCAGTAGCCTGTCTGCTGACAGTGGCCAACCCTAGGGACCCTGGAGGGGATGGACCGAAGACAGTGACCAAGCCATTTGTCTCGTGCCATCCCTCTCCAGCCTTCCACAAACTTTGGGCAGGGACACCACTCCTACCCCCTGGCTAAGACCACTCTATGGACCCAACCTCCATGACTTGATCTCACTTCCCTTTAAACTCTGTTCTACTTGTAGCCTTCACAGCCT
The DNA here is from genome assembly GCF_052426305.1 of Pelodiscus sinensis. Lineage (NCBI taxonomy): Eukaryota > Metazoa > Chordata > Testudines > Trionychidae > Pelodiscus > Pelodiscus sinensis. The sequence goes on from NC_143052.1 coordinate 226,315,021, forward strand.
CCTGCAGCAAGGAGTTCCGCAGGTTAACTATTTGCTTTGTCAAGAACAACAGCTTTCTCTGACTAGTTTCAAGCCTGCTACCCATTCCTTTCCTTTGGTGTCCTCTAGTCCTTCTTTATGGGAACTCAGGAAGAACTTTTCTGAATGCACCCTCTCCACCCAACCCCTGCTTTTAGAGACCTCTATCCTGTCCCCCCCCCGCGTCTCCTCTTTTCTAAGATGAACAGTCCCAGTCTCTGTAGCCTTTCTTCATCTGGGACCTGTTCCCAACCCCTGATCATGTTAGTTGCCCTCCCTTCTCCCAGCCTTTCTCTTCCCCTCTCCCACCTCCTTTTCCCAGTCTCCCCCAGTTTTGTTCTATAAAGACAGAGTCAATGTTGGAAGAAACGTTATCTTTATTTTGTACATCAAGAAGAAGGGGGGCTAGGGAAGGGTAAGTGGAAGGAGGTGAGGGAGGAATGGGGTACGAGCCCCTGATGGGGAGGACTGGGCTGGCTCTGCAGGCTTCTGGGTGTGGAAGCTCTCCTGCAGCCCCCCGATTGCCCCCTCTCCCCAGATGGCAGCCTGCGGCAAGTGCAGCCGGGCTAATGGCCAAGTGCTGTGATGTGCCCACTGTGGGTATTCCGGGCACTCCAAGCCAGAACTTCTTTGCAAGCGGGGCACCCCTTAGAACTGTGTGTCCGGGGTGGGGGTCGGGACCCTTTAAGCACAGCCCTCGGCTAGCCTGAGACAGCATCTCCATGCTCTAAGTCCTCTTCTTATGCCCTGCCGGCACTGCTTCCGGCCATCCTTAAGCCCTGTTCAGAGTCCACTCAATGTGGACTTGCTAGTTCGAATTAGCAAAACGGTAATTCGAACTAGTTTTTAGTTCTAGACGCGTTAGTTCGAATTAGCTTAGTTCGAATTAACTAATTTGAACTAAGTTAGTTCGAACTAGCGCTGTAGTGTAGACGTACCCAGAGAGACAAGCTTTGTGCTTATACACAGCTCTTCTTCAAGCATGGGAAAATCTCACAGCTAAATACAACATTGAACAGACTGTTAAGTATAATTAGCAGTCTCACTAATACCCTGGGACTGACACAGTTACAACTCCACTATATAACAATCTTTAGAATTGCACAGTAATGTTTATCTTTCTTTATGTATTTCGGAAATGACATTAAATCAATACAGTATTTAAGTATAATGTAGTTTAAAAAAATAACATGAAAACTGGGACAGAGAGTCTCCTGGAATGCCCAAGTATTACTTTAGTCTGCCTGGTTTCATGTTTTTTAAGATAAGCCAATTGATCATGTACATTACATTCCAGGACTGAGAAAGGGAGCTCAATTTAACTGAGGATGTAAAGATATTGACATAATTAGATCTCTGTATGCATCCATCAAATACCTCATCCCTGCAGTAATTCTTGAGAAGTACTATCCATGTAATATTTGTCATCCCTAAGTTTTTCTTGGGACGTTCTTGAAAAATATTTATATAATCTTGCATAAATGTACATGCTGAACTTTACTTTTGGGAGTAAATTTAAGCATGCACATTAAGTATTGACAGGATTGGGGTCTTACTTATTAGTAATAGCTAGCAATATAACTTTGATGGAGTCATTCATTTCTCAGACTTGATGGCTTCAGCAAAACTGAACTACACACAGTGCTATGTTTCAAATTTAAGACATGCACAATAGGAATAAGAGGTGCTTATCTTACAAGAATGGTTCTTCACAAATGTTGTTTATTCTAGTGCTTTTCTAGTTTCTTTAATCCAAGGGCTCCTACCTTTTTTTAAACATATGGATCTCCATCAAGCACTTTCATTCATTTTAACCTATGGGTAACTCCTGCTGCAGGATCTCGGGTTTTATCTGTATTTCTCTCCAGGTAAGACTATGAAACATAAAGCATCCTAGGAATTATATTTTAACAAGCCCTTAGATAATTGTGAAGCAGTGATCAAGGAGACTAAACCATGGTGTCTGGAGCTGGCAGTATCCTCCCCTCAGAAATGTTATTAAAAACACTTGTTATTTGATGTAATCTTCCAAGGCTACACACATTTACTGCCTCTCAGAATAGATCTGAAATACAGGTATTGGGAGGGATTATTCAAGCACTGGAAGGGATTGTTCAGATGTAAATACAGAAGGGGAAGATGTCCTTTAAAACAAGTAAATCTCAACCTTCTTCCCATAGTCCACACATACTTCCAGTAATTTAAGCTATAAACACAGTCATAATAAATGCAGCATATGCATCCATGTATGCATCGACATATATACACACTGTATATGTGTTCAGGTATGTCTCAATATGTATATGTATATGAACTATCAACTGGTTCAGAAACATTAAAAGGGTTTAGAGTTTTATCAAACCATGTTTTTTTGTGTTTTCACATTTTTTCCAATTTTCCAACCAGCCCTATAGTTTATCAAGAAATTTAACTGAAGTTGTTTTAAAAGACATTTTAAAACTAACTAAATTATCTAGCCAGTTAATTATCTACTAATAACTTTACACTCACACACCTTGAATGTATAAACCTTGTTCCCCTTACCGATTTCCTACCACTGCTAATTGTTCCTTTGATCTACTTTTCAATTATTTCCTTCTAGCCTCTCTTGATCTTCTTTGTTTTCATTGTTCTTTCCTTTTCTAATGTTCTTTAGGGTCATGATTCAGTAAGATTTTAAACATATGTTTAAGCACAATACTACTATTGAAATCAATGGGAATACACATACCCTTACAGTTACTCACATTCTTAAATAATTGGTGAAATGGGACCCTAGCATCTCTACTTCCTTAGTCTTCCTTTTTCAATCTATTTTTTCACCCACAATAATTTTTGTCTCCTTCAGCCTTTCAAATCTGCCTAGCTCTCATTTCTCACTCCTTTAATTTGCCTTTCTGTTATAATTTCTTCTCTTTTGTAATCAGTCTTCTAGTTCCCTTTCTCCAACGACTACTCATCCCTCCGTCTATGACTTGCTTCTTCCCTCGCCCCTAGTTAAAACCTAATGTCCTAGCTGCTCTCCTCTATCCAGGCATCTTTTTTCAGTCCCCAACTATGAACATCTCTGTCCAGCTCTATGTCCCCCCTCTCTCCAGTTACCAGCAGCATTTCTGTGATCAATTCTTTGATTACTGAGAAACCTGTCAAAACCTATTCCCAGTGCTGAGGGAGATATTAACCCCAAATCTACCTCCTCCTACTCTTCATTGGAAAGGGAAGGGAATTGGAGTCAGTATTATGATGATTCCTAGTGACATTTCTATTTACTTCCATGGATGAGTGGGTGGACTTGGCAGTTCACTGAGAGAATGGCTGACGTATTTACAGGATCCCCACACTGAGCTTAATACAGCTGGAATAGTACAGTGATGCACTTAGAACTGTAAGCTACAGAGGGTTCTGGAAACAGGGTGATTGTTCCATGTAATTATTTCACCTGTTTCAACTAATATAATCCAAATATCAGTTGCTTATCTTCTTTCTAAATTTGGTATTCTGTGTGTTTTGTTGACCTTGTAAAGGGATCCATGTGGTTGGGTGCCACTGAATCTATCATCTTCAGGTTCACAATTGTTTTTCTTAGGGTATGTCTACACTACAGGCTAAAATCAACTTAAGATATGCAACTTCAGCTACGTTAATTGCGTAGCTGATGTTGAAGTACCTTAACTCAGCTTTTGGTGCTGTCTACACAGTAGGAAGTCGCAGGGCCGGCCCACAACATTTTGGCACCTGAGGCAAGGAGCTCAAATGATGGCACCATGCTTCCTTGCTGCACCAGCAGCAGACACAATTTTCTACACACTGGATTGTATTGGGTTTCCCCCTCCCCCCAGTCTGGTACCTGAGGGAGTCACCTCAGTGAGCCTCATGGTAAGGCCAGCCCTGGGAAATAGAAGGAAGAACAATCTTTCTTTGACTTCCCTTACTCCTCGTGAAATGAGGGTTACAAAAGTTGGAGTAAGAAGCACATTATTTCAAAATTATGAATTATTTCAAAATTTTGAAATAACGGCTTCCTGTTTACATGCACACTCTGTTATTTCGAAATAACACGAGTTACTTGGAAATAAGCATGCAGTGTACAGATAAGCTTCGATGGCTCAGTGACACAACTCGTTCACATTCAGCTTTGCTACGAAATTACAGCCACATTGCCTCTTCTTTTTGTTCTTTCACTCTTCTACCTCTGGCTGCTATTCTCCCTCATTTGTTTTCATATGCTTGGCAAGTTCTTTCATTTTGTGGTCTGGAAAGTTTTAATTATTGTGAGGTAGATGATTGTACAGTGTATTTTAATAAAATTTAGTGTTTGTTATAAACATACTGGTTAGCATCTCCTTCTTCTGTAGGTCTTCAGACATAATTTCCCCCTTCTTCAATGCATCAATCTCTGTTCTCTGAAAAAAGATCTATCACAGCCTCTCCCTCCCACCAGTGAACAGATGTATCACTAATTCTCCCAGCTTCATCTTTAACCAACTTTGTATGTTTCTAAAACATATAAAATCTGTCTCAAGTACCTGGAGGGGGGAAAGGATAATAAAAAAGAAATGCGGAATAATATTTCAAGATGAATTATTTACTGGCAATCAATAAAGAGACCTTTTTTTACTATAAATAATCATATTGGTCTTATGTATTTTATATTGAATGTTACAGAATACTGACTTACAGTCATTCTAGCTCATGGACCTCATTCTTCTCAGTTGAATTGTATTGATAATATATGATACTGTGAAACTAAACCCAGCATTTTAAAAAATGACAGTGATGATAGATTGTGCCAACCCTGAGATTATAAATAATTATATATGTATAAATCCTGCTCTCACTAACATAATAAAGAGTGCAAAGTTTCTCCTCTATGTGTTCTCTGCAAAAAAGGAGCCTGGCTCCTTTCTGTTAGTTACGGTAGAGAACCCCAGAGTGAGACAGCTGGTGCACGATGGAGATCACCTTGTTCTTCCTCTCCTAGCATTTACTGGGTAGCTCTTGCTGTTTTCTGCAACAAATAAATGAAATAAATGGAAAGATTTTCTTTGACTGTAGAGGGCCTGGGATTAGGTGGCATATGCACCAGGCAGCTGGGTAGCCATACAGGGCCCTAAACCATAGTCCATTCCCATTTAGTTGTGTAGTGAGTAGGGGAGTGCACTAGAGGCCCATATCGCCTAATATTGTCATGTGGACCATGGAGAAATCATACCCTTCTGCTAGCACAAGGTGTAAAAGAATCTTTCTTATGCCTTTCCTCTGCCCATCTGCTACCCTAGGGAAGCAGAGAAAAAAAATTAGCCTATCATTTCTATCATTCAAAATCCACCTTCCCCGGGCGGTTCTCCAGTTCTGCCCTCACACAGCCTTGTGGGGGAGTGGGCTACACAGGGGCAGCCCCTGGGCTGTTTGGGGGTGGAAAGGGGAGGACTCAGGGACCTCCCAAGGGCTCTGGCACCCCTTTGATTCTCTGTTTTGTCTGTTTGTTTGTCTCCTTCTGCAGGTGGTGAGGGCTGCGCAAGGTCATCCACCTCGATGATGTGGACCCCACAGTCACCGGCTTTGCTGCCATGTGCTTCCCCAAATGTGGGGGGGGGGCTCTTGATGGCACCCACCATCTGGGGAGGCTAGGGGGAAAAGCAGGAGGGAGGCTGAAGCAGGGGCAGGCATGGGAGAGGGACAGGAGCTGTCATGGGAAGTGGGGCAGGACTGGGAACTGAGATTGGGGCAGGAGCAGGAACTGGCTCCAGTTGGGTGAGGAGAGCATGCACAGTCGCACACATATTGCATCCCTGCTGCAGCAACTCCATCCACGTGTCTCTCTGCCACTGTATCCTTAGACCTTCTGGGCCAGTGTCTTGTGTTGGTCCCAGAGTATGGAAACATGTTCCCGCATCAGGTCTTCCTGGATCCTCCGGTGCCTCTGGCTCCCCCAGACTGGGACGGATGGCTGAGGTGGTGTTACCTACTCCCCTGTCACAGCTGGTCCAGCTGGGGACAATAAATAGAGGTGGTCTGTCATCCCTGGGGACACTGGCCCTGAAGCCTTGCCCTCATCTGTGATCCAAGACCAACAGTTCTTGGGTCAGAGGAAGGTGATGTCCTAGGTGCAAGGCCATATGTGGCCTGGACAACAGGCTCTTTCTTACAGAGGCCCAGCCTGAAAGGAAAGACCTTGTATCCCTGGCCACTGGGGGAAAAGGGGTGAGGGTGTAGGAGGGGTGTGTGAGCAGCAGACACCTGCACCTGGCAGTGCTATCCTGCTATCCCTGGGAGCGGGTGCTGCCTCAAGGGTGCAGGCATGCCCATGTGCAGTACTCCAGAGTCTCTGTGCGTGTGTGAGTCTTTGTCCCCAGCTGCCTAGTGCTGGCTCATGATGGGAAGGCGTCTCCCTTTCACAGGGCTCAGAAGTGTGGGCAGCCACCCCAGAGCTTGTGAGCAGGAGCCCAGAGGTGCTCTGGTGCTGCCTCCTGGGGTTTCGTGATGCAGACTGGTGCTGCCTGTGTATTCACATGCACAAACTGCAGCGCGATGGCCAGGCCGAGAAGGCTGAGAGACGATCACACCACCGCCCCCAACACCCCCACCCTGTCTGTTTGAGATAAATAAGACCACTTACCTGATGATCATTCCCTGGCTTCAGAGGATGCCTCAGACACATCCAGGCTGTGGGATACCAGCTCCAGGGTGATGGTGGTCATGGAGCCATGTCAGTGTCCTCCTCCTCCTCCTCCTCCTCCTCCTCCTCCTCCTCCTCCTCCTCTTCCTGCTCCTCCTCATCCCCAGCTGTGACTCCTGGGCAGGCAACAATGGGCATCTACAGCCCCAAATCCACCACCAAGAGTGGGGAAGGGGCTGCACTACCTCCCAGAATGTGGTGCAGGTCTTCAAAATAGGAGCAGGAGTGAGGTCCTGCCCCACAGAGGGAATTGCATTCCCTTGCCCTGGCATAGACCTGGCGCAGCTCCTTGACCTTACTCTGGACCCACTCCGAGGTCCAGAGATGGCCCTTGGTGATCAGTCTATTGGCCATCCGGCTGTAGATGACAGAATTGAGCCATCTGGAGCAGAGATCCTGAAGGTTTTCTTCCTTACTCCACACCTTGATGAGGGCCAGGCTCTCTGCCCCAGACCAGGATGGTGCACGATCTCTTGTGGCACCTGGCAGGCTCCTGGGAGCCATCAGAGTGCTCCCTGGGAAGGGCAGTGGACTCCTGGGGGGCTTGAGGGTCTGCTCTGCTGGCCAGATGATTGCAATGGCAGGTGTAAGGACCGGATTCCTGCCACAAGCACTTTCCCCTGTGTCTTCTGCTTTAAAAGCTGCAGGGGAAGAGGAACTATAGAGTCCTGAGGAGTGTGGACAGAGTGACCAGCTGGGCACCTATGGGATTTCCTGGAGGCCCCTTAATTAAAAAAAACTCCCTTGGCCACATCACCATATTCCCTCTTCCGAAATAGCTATTTCAGTAAAGGCATTATTCCTTGTGTAATAAGATTTACAAATGTCGGAAAAGTCATTAGTTATTTCAATTTTCTTTTGAAATAACGCAATTGCTGTGCAGATGCTAGCATTTTTATTCCAGAATAACATTGCAGTGTAGGGGCATCCTGAT